>NC_080487.1:2782500-3082500 GCF_030265055.1 Doryrhamphus excisus | reverse complement strand
ATTCATTCATTTTGTACCGCTTTTTCCTCACAAGGGTCATGGGGGGTGCTGGAGCCTATCCCAGCCAATCACAGGGCACATATAGACAAACAACCATTCACACTCACATTCATACCTATGGACAATTTGGAGTCGCTAATTAACCTAGCATGTTTTTGGAATGTGGGAGGAAACCAGAGTACCTGGAGAAAACCCACTCATGCACGGGGAGAACATGCAAACTCCACACAGAGAAGGCAGAGGGTGGAATTGAACCCTGGTAACCACTCGACCACCGTGCCGCCGGTGGTACACCATAAAATGTCAAAACTATGAGTAGATGAGTGATCTCTCACCAAAAGCATTCCTCTGTATTTTCCTGCTTCTTGTACACATAAGCCGTCTCCCACACCGGCTTGATGGAGTTATGTTCTTTCCAGAAGTGGATGAAAAAGTGGGAGACTTTGAGCGCGGGCGGCAGGAGGCGTTGCAGGTTGACAGTGTAATCGCAGGAGGTGCCGAAGCTTCCCGCCGAGATGATGGGTGTGCTCAGTTTGAGACCCTTTTCAGCACTGCCGCAGGGGAGCGAGAGGCCACGGGAATATGAGAAAATGTCTGAAGACACAATGACAGATTTCAAACGTGCCTGCACTTACTCAACCATATGGAAGGTAGCTAATGTGCACGTGGGTCCCAGCATGGCACATCCCAAGTCACCCGTAATCTGCAGAGAAACCGCATAGTGTGAGTTGAACCTTCATAAACACTCCAAAAAATGTCAAGTTGACTTTAATTTATGTATTTATGTTTAGATGGCTGTTAGCTTTGTTAAAAGTCCAACATTACACTTGATTGTAATTTTGTGTATTTATACTTCAATTTCGTGATAGTAGAATTCCTTATTTGTTATTCCTTGTTACTGTTTATCAAGTTTTAAATGTGTTTTTTTACATTAGAGCCTTCTAAACATGTTATAACACCCCTATAGTCACCTTTACAGTCATTCATTCATTCATTTTCTACCGCTTATCCTCACGAGGGTGGCGGGGGTGCTGGAGCCTATCCCAGCTGTCTTTGGGCATTGCTGGAGCCTATCCCAGCTGTCTTGGGGGTTGCTGGAGCCTATCCCAGCTGTCTTGGGGGTTGCTGGAGCCTATCCCAGCTGCCTTTGAGGTTGCTGGAGCCTATCCCAGCTGTCTTGGGGGTTGCTGGAGCCTATCCCAGCTGTCTTTGGGATTGCTGGAGCCTATCCCAGCTGTCTTTGAGATTGCTGGAGCCTATCCCAGCTGTTTTTTTTAAATTTCCAGCACTTCCTGCGGCAGCTATTGCCTCATCAATGTAACATAATGTAACAATTTTGCTGAAATAGTGGCATTCTCTAACACGGAATAAGAAGTTTTTCTGTCTCACACAATCTTATTTATACACATTTAATGTTAAATTGTGTCAATTTCATCGTATTATATCAAAAATACATAGTAAAGTATAGAAAAGTATATCAGCAACATTTAAAACAATTCTTTTTTCCAGGTCATGTCCATCTTTGCCAGACCTGGGAATGCACTCATAATTGCCCAATAAGCCAGTAAAAAAAAAAACAACAACGTGTGAACGTTAGCCACGCCCACTAGCCTGCTTTTCCAAACACAATAAGGAAATGATTCCAATAAAAATCTGTAACTATAAGAAGTGTACGGTGGGATGAAAAAGTTTGGGCACTACTGATCATTTTCAAGATTTTCCTTTGTAAATGACTGGTTGGTTGGATCAGAAATTTCACTTACTGTAAATACAGTATATCATATATCATAAATCATATAACAGACCAACACAGTGAGATATGAGAAGTGAAATGAGTTGTTTTGGATTTACAGAAAGTGTGCAATAATTATTTACATAAAAGTAGGCATGTGCATAAATTTGGGCACCCCAACAGAAAAATTATTTTTTTTTTTGCTGTATATGAAATCATAAAATCCATATTAGTACTCACCATGAGGTTTCTTAACTCGGCCACTCCTTCACATGAGCTACTGGAACAGCCTCTTTGTCGGTAGATGGTGGTGTTAAAACCACCAAATTTCACCGTGAGATTGAGCGTCACGCCTTTGATATGAACACATGAAAGTATGATTGACATGATTACATTTATGCATTAAGGTTGCAAGTGTAGAAAATGAACTGGAAAGACTTGCTAAGGGTTAAAGATCCAGATAAGGGTAGTTAATACCCTGAAAAATATGTAATGAGTTATCAATCATTGCATCACTGAACAGTAAGATCACAAAAAAGGGTAGATGATAAGAAGATGAAACATCCCAGAAAATAACATTTTAGCAATAATAACAATAATAATAATAATGATTTTTGTATTTGAGTTGAGCAAGTGAACGCATCTTACCATTTTCCTGCATCCCAGATTCAGACTCCAAGGCCTTGAGTATTTGTCCTCTCACAAACTTCAAGCTCCAAGGCGAGTCCTCGTCATCCAGTAGAACCACATTCATGGAGATCCCTCTCAGGCAATGTCGGATGCCCTGACATGACGCCACAAGACTTCCAAAGATGAACAACCACCGCAAACACAATCCGCTTCTTCCCATTTTTGGCCGCGGTCTGTCTTCCCGGCACTAGGAGAAAGAATCCATATTCTGCTGGATTTCTCCTCTTTTCTTTGCATCCACAATCACTTCCTCTCTTTCACTCTGAGTGGCTGCTCACCTGCAATTTACACACCATCTTGTTAATATACAACATGGAGCCATATAGCCGGAAAGGTCATATAAACTTGTCTCTGTTGTCATGCCAAGGTCTACATGAATTACGAGCACAGACGCGTACAATGACGTGGAGATAACGTGCACGATTTACTTATTGACCACTAGGAATACAATACCTGCAGGTATTGTTGGAGAAGACAAAAATATAGTCACAGTTTCAGGTTACTTTGGGTCACAAATAGATGACGGCAGGAAGAGTATATGGACCAGGGTGAGGGCTTTAGGGCATGTCGATATTAATTAATCTTATTAATCTTGCTATTATTGCAAATGGAAAAAGAAGTATTTGAATGGTTGTTTTGCTTATGTTGTATTATATTATTGCATTCGGAAGCACGGCGGTCGAGTGGTTAGCGCGCAGACCTCACAGCTAGGAGACCAGGGTTCAATTCCACCCTCGGCCATCTCTGTGTGGAGTTTGCATGTTCTCCCCGTGCATGTGTGGGTTTTTTCCAGGTTCTCCGGTTTTTCCTCCCACATTCCAAAAACATGTTAGGTTAATTGGCGACTCCAAATTGTCCATAGGTATGAATGTGAGTGTGAATGGTTGTTTGTCTATACTATGTGCCCTGTGATTGGCTGGCCACCAGTCCAGGGTGTACCCCGCCTCTCGCCCAAAGACAGCTGGGATAGGCTCCAGCACCCCCACGACCCTCGTGAGGAAAAAGCGGTAGAAAATGAATGAATATTATTGCATTATTGCCTTTAATTTTGCTCAAACAAAATTGAATAATTATTATATTGTTATATTGTATTGTTACATTGTCTTATATTGTTGTATTTATATATTGTTAAAGTTGTTTGCCTGGTTTTTTTGCATGTTTGTGACACTGAAATATTGCAGATCATTCACCAAATTTAAATATTAATAATGACAACAGAACTGAACACAAAATGAAATGTTTTTAAAGTTTTAAAGCCATTTCTAAAGCTTTAGGACTCCAGCAAATAACAGTGAGAGCCATTATGCATAAATGGTAAAAACATGAGGCAAAGACCCCACAATGACATCCAAAGAAGTGCAGGCCTCACCTGACAGACGTTGAGTAAAAACGGCCTGCATGGCAGAATTCCAAGACGAAAACCACTGCTGGATAAAAAGAACATTAAGAACAAAATACTCAGTACAAAAGTTGAACTTTTTGGAAAGCAAGTGTCCCATAACATCAGCGTAAAAGTAACAGTGCATTTGAAAAACAACATCATACCAACAGTAAAATATAGTGGTGGTAGTGTGATGGTCTGGAATGATTACTTTATTTTTCGTCAAGTTGCTTATTGGCTTCATCTCTCCTGACCAGTGGCCTGTTTACGTATTCCACAAGGAATGCCAAGTGTTCCCAAACAGCCGCAGACGAAGCTTTTCCAGCTCAGACTGACGCTAGCCAGGCTGCACTGAACTTTGTTTACCGAGTAAAGAGAAACACTTCCTCTCATTTCTAATCTGTGTGGGAACTTGATACGCCATACTGACTGTCAAAAAATCATAACACGTCTAATCGAGAATAATCCTGCTGGTTTTTGTTTCCGTCACAATAAATGTGTTGTCCTCGTCAACACTTTATGACATTTATCTCATAGATAGCAGTTATGTCGGTAGCGTATATCACGGCTTCACTGGAACAAATAAAGTTGCAGATAAGTTAAGCATCATGATTTAGTGCTATGATAAATATCGTATTATATCGTAGCCGTTATCAGTCACTCTCGCGCTCTGCTCCTCAACTCTAAAGCGCCTTCAAGCTTGGAAAATTTGGACTTCAACCACAATGTTAAATAATAAAAATCAGGGATGTCCGATATCGGCTTTTTTTTGCCGAAAACCGATATCATCCAACTGTCAAGTTCCGATACCGATATATGTAACATGACATCTCTCATGTATGGAATAAACATAAAATATACAGCATTTTTTTATATCAGTTTTCATGATTGGGAAAAATATCTGATACTGATATCAACCGATATTGCATCATTTTTATGCTGACAATTATCAGACATCCCTAATAAGAATATATATCTAAACACGTGAAACATGTGGTGGTCCCGTCACCAGGGTCACGTGGTCCCGTTTTTGTCTTGGAATTCTGCCATGCAGGCCGTTTTTACTCAACGTCTGTCAGGTGAGGCCTGCACTTCTTTGGATGTCATTGTGGGGTCTTTTGTGACCTCATGGATGGCCTCATGTTTTTACCATTTATGCATAATGGCTCTCGCTGTGATTTGCTGGAGTCCTAAAGCTTTAGAAATGGCTTTATAACTCTTTTTTAAAACATAATTTTGTGTTCAGTTCTGTTGTCATTATTAATATTTAAAATTTGGTTGAATGATCTGCAACATTTCAGTGTTTACATGTAAGAGTAGTGTTGGTTCTGTTAATGAGCCATTTCACACATGTATATGTGAATACAGTTCATTTATTAAACATCATCTAAGGTCACAGTGATTATTTTTAAAAAAGTGCTTTTGAACACAAACATACAACACAATAAAAGTGTTACAATACTCGATGCTAGAAATGAAATCTGCATAGATGACATAAACGCACCTTAAAGGCCTGGAATGGCAACATGGAACACATTCTACTTGAACGTCACGTGTAATGCAACAAAACATTTCATCATTTTTATCAAGTCATTTCAGATTTCAAATAGAAATGACGATAATAAACAATCTCACTAAAATACAATAAAGGCAGCCTTAAAAAAAGCTAACATACTAGAATTCCAATACAAAGAAAAATAAATAAATCAATAAATAAATACGCTCAACTCCTAAATTAGCAGAACATTCTCTGCAGCTCAACCGACCATGCTCATTTATTTCTTTTCTGTATTCGTAGAAAAAATAGGTTTCCCATTACCTTCGATTCTTAAAGGGGAACTGCACTTTTTGGAGGAATGTGAAACATCAACACATTTTTTTCCCTTTTCTGTGCATTATAACGCGAGAAAACAAGTTAATTTTAGCTAGCTAACAATGCACGTCACTGGGGAAAAAAACTCTACCAACATTGCAACATGCTATGATCATGTATCATAACACGTACACTGATGATAACATGTAACAGTTGCAGTATTTTGCAGTATTTTGATGATTTAAAACACCCAAACTTCTCATAGTAACTCATATTAACTCATTTTCTTGAGCTAGAATGCACAAAAAATTGAAATAAATGTGTTCATGTTTTGCACAAGCATCATTAATGATGGGCAAAATTCCGCCAAAAAGTGCATTTCCCCTTTAAAAAAAACGCTCCGGTTAAAACCACTAACATACACTCAGACTCCATTCTTTCACTTACTCTTTAACATTTTTTTCATCTTCCTGTCTACTTTCTTCCTTCTCCGCATTTCCTCCCCCAATCTCATACCCTGTGGCCACTGGCAGGCAATAACATTACTTTTTCAACATTTGCCAAAGTGTTGACTACAACAGTAAAAAACAAAGACAGGTGGCTATCATTTGGTGCCATGTGACGTGGCTGTCACACTGACAGCCACCAGAGGGCGCTCTAGGCTTGTGTGCCAGTATCTGCTACTCCTATAGCTCCTTTTGCACCACTGAAAATGTAAACATCAACTTAGAAAGACGGAACACAAATTCCTAAAAAAAATAATATTCTGCATATTACAAGCTACACGTTAAGTAGTTATGCTACTGAGTAGTTATGAGTAGTTATGAGTTATGAGTAGTACTTGAGTAGTTATCTCAATAACTGGTAATATGTTACGTGAACATACCACCTATTCACGTGACGTATTTAGCCTGTTGTTTTCCATTTTATTGTTATTAATATAACTTGCCTTTCAAGATTAAATGTCTCTGATTTTTTGTCTCTAAATTGGTCTCTGATTTTAATAAATTCATTTACCCCCCGAAATGCAATTTATATATATATATTTTTATTCTTCGTTGTGCATTTTTGGCTGGAACAACTTATACTTCGATACTACAGCGATTTAAAGTCCGGAAAAATACAGTAATTAATAAACAATTTATGTTTTGTGGTAGATTATCAGCCAAAACATATTCAAATGTCATGTCCGACATGACAGAGTGGGAAAAAAAAGTTCTCCTCCCATTTTGTGTGGAAGTGGTACATGTTTAGCTTTTTAAGTTTAGAAGAAATACATTTGAGGCTAACCGGTTAGCTCACCAGCCCCGTCTGGAGTCCCTGCAGCATGTCAGTTGCGCAATGTGGTGTAAAACAGTGAATGATAGGAGTGTAAAAGTGACTAAAGTGGGTGTTATTTTATGTCTAGAGGGCTCTAATCATGTTTTTAAAAAATGTATTTAGACAGTCATGGACAGGTTTTCTATGCTCTAATTAGGAAAATATTTCATTTATTAACATTGAATTCTATATTGCGGATATTCATTCATGACGATGAATTAGATTTCTAGATAGCTAAATTGTAGCAATTGTGCTGAAAATGACATCCCATAACTTTAGCTCTTTAGCATTCCTTTACTAAGACCAACTCATTTAAACATCAATTTTGTCTTGCAGACCGAAAGCCAACAAGCCAAAACATTCAGTTCCTTAGTATCCAACCTCAAGACCTTCCCAATCCAACTCCAGCGGTCTTGGAGTCTAGGAGCTTATGATCTGACCCGACCAAGTCTCGTGCTTGGTCCGTGGATTCAGGTGCGTGATCACCACCTCCACCGCTTGGATCTTCTGGTTCTTGGGTGGGATGGGGCACACCTTGTACGTCACTTGGTCTCCTTCCATGGGCACATACTCGCCCTCGATGCTGGCACAGAAAGAGAGAACTTTGCTCAAATTGGATCCTAAAACACATCTGAGGAGTTGTGAAGTTGTCTCACTCCGAGATGTGGACAAAGATGTCTTCTCCTCCGTGTGCCGGTCGTATGAATCCATGACCTTGAGAGCGGGAGAAGTTCTTGCACACGCCTTTAAACACGGGACCTGATTTGGCTCGTACTGTCCTGCACACAATCAGATGAAGACCAGCAAGGAGACGAGTGAGGACATGTCAATCACTCTTGGCAAGCTAAAAACGTCTTTTGCTCCATTGTTGACACTCACGCTGAATACGTGCGGGTGCGTTTGGTGGGCAGCGGGCTGGGGAGATCTCCTCCGGGTTGAGGAGGCCTCCTCTCCCGGTCCCTCTCCCAAACCCGGCTGCCCTCCCTCAGGAAGGGGAAGGACGTTTGCAGCGGCGTGCGAGGAGAAGTGAGAGGCAACGGCGGGTCAGTCGGCACCGAGGGATCAGCGTCGGACATCTCGACTCTTCTGATGTGTGTTTTTATTTTAAGGAGGTGGGGTGGGGGGGGCAGGGTTATGCAGCCTGCATGGCAACAATCAGCTTCTTGAATCACTGAAATAGGACGGAGAAATATTTCAGATAATAAATGATCATATTTGTCATATAATTGTAATATTTTGATATTTATTATTGTAATATTTTGGCTTTATTATCGTAATATTTTAATTTTATTATCGTAATATTTTGGCTTTATTATCGTAATATTTTGACTTTATTATCATAATATTTTGGCTTTATTATCGTAATATTTTGACTTTATTATCGTAATATTGTCCGATATATATATAATATTATACTATATAATAATTATAATATATAATATATATAATATTGGATGTCCGATATTGTTTTTTTTTTAACGAAAACAGATATTGTCCAACTCTCAATGTCCGATACGGATATGTGTAACATGACATATCTGCTGTGGTGGAATGAACACATATATGTTTTTTTAATATGTAATTTTTGATACCCATATGAACCGATATCGCATTTTTATGCTGATCGGGCTGATAATCATCGGTACAGATAACATCGGTATTACTAAGTATTACTTCTTCAAAATATAATTTTTCCAAAAAATTCACACTTTATTCTTTATTTTGTTATTCCAACAATTTATTTTAACTTTATTTTTTATTTTCTATTTTTGTCATTATTTGAAAAAAATGTGTCTTTTTTCCATTTTATAGTTGATTTTTGTTTTTTGTTTTTCTTGTGTAATGGCCCCCGGACTGCACTTTGGACACCCATGCTAGTTTTTTACTATTTCCCACTGAGGGCTGCATACTGAAAAATAAAAACACCTTGTATATTTTCTAAATATATTTATATTTATTTTAAATATTGGTATCAACATTTTAGCATTATTTATATATATTCTCTATTTTTCATTTGAATCTATGTCTACCTTGTGCTTCGCCCACTTAAAAAAAAAAACACTTAGGTCACCCCTGGCCTACAGTATTTGCGCTCAATGAATTCTGCCTAGCAACAAGTGTCTCATAAATCAAGCTGTTTCCTAGCCTATATCTATCTATCATGTGTGTGATGCAGTGGAGGTCACTTAGAGGTCACTGGCGGTGCACACCATCACACCTGTGATACATGTTTGTAAATCAATAAATCAATCAATTACCTGATTCAAAGTGTTGTTGTTGAGGAAATATGTGTTATAAGTATAATATTTTTCCTAAATGATCAATGTGTCCATCACTAGACGGCACCTACATACACGTCTCTCTCTGTCAGCCATGGCGAGGGCGTTTTTAGGTGACCTAAATAATTCAGCAACTTGGCCCTGAGCTCTTATATTAGCAGCAGGCTTATTCGGGCCATCCTGGGTGGAAAACGACGCTGAAAAGCAGACCAGATGAGAGACAAAAGACAGATGTTGGTATTGGCCGACTGGTAATAAAGTACAGTGTACAGGGTACGGGGTACAGGGTACAGGGTACGGGGTACGGTATGGTATGGTTGATACTCTTTGAAGATCATTGAATGATTTGGTTTATTTTTTGTTTGGGATAGGCTCCAGCAACCCCTCAAGACAGCTGGGACAGGCTCCAGCGATCCCAAAGACAGCTGGGATAGGCTCCAGCAACCCCCCCGAGACAGCTGGGATAGGCTCCGGCAACCCCCCAAGACAGCTGGAACAGGCTCCAGCGATCCCAAAGACAGCTGGGATAGGCTCCAGCAACCCCCCAAGACAGCTGGGATAGGCTCCAGCAACCCCCCAAGACAGCTGGGATAGGCTCCAACAACCCCCCAAGACAGCTGGGACAGGCTCCAGCGATCCCAAAGACAGCTGGGATAGGCTCCAGCAACCCCCAAGACAGCTGGGACAGGCTCCAGCAACCCCCCAAGACAGCTGGGATAGGCTCCAGCAAACCCCCAAGACAGCTGGGACAGACTCCAGCGATCCCAAAGACAGCTGGGATAGGCTCCAGCAACCCCCAAGACAGCTGGGACAGGCTCCAGCAACCCCCCAAGACAGCTGGGATAGGCTCCAGCACCCCCAAGACAGCTGGAACAGGCTCCAGCGATCCCAAAGACAGCTGGGATAGGCTCCAGCAACCCCCAAGACAGCTGGGACAGGCTCCAGCAACCCCCCAAGACAGCTGGGATAGGCTCCAGCACCCCCGAGACAGCTAGGATAGGCTCCAGCAACCCCTAAGACAGCTGGGACAGGCTCCAGCAACCCCCCAAGACAGCTGGGATAGGCTCCAGCAACCCCCCAAGACAGCTGGGATAGGCTCCAACAACCCCCCCAAGACAGCTGGGACAGGCTCCAGCGATCCCAAAGACAGCTGGGATAGGCTCCAGCAACCCCCAAGACAGCTGGGATAGGCTCCAGCAACCCCCGAAGACAGCTGGGATAGGCTCTAGCAACCCCCCAAGACAGCTGGGATAGGCTCCAGCAAACCCCCAAGACAGCTGGGATAGGCTCCAGCAACCCCCCAAGACAGCTGGGATAGGCTCCAGCAACCCCCCTCCCGAGACAGCTGGGATAGGCCCCAGCACCCCTGCCACTCTTGTGAGGATAAGCGGTAGAAAATGAATGAATGAATGAATAAGTGCTAGTTACAAAGAAATACAAAAAGCGGAAAAAACGGATATTTGTGAGACTAAACATAGACAGAAGTAACCAAATATCGATCTCATCGTGCTAGTATTGCCCCAATATCGATGGTATCCATACTATCGACACTTGCATCGTGTGAAAAGGCTGCACTGTTGTTGTCTTCATTAGCATGAGGAGCACGTCAACACACCCTTTAGCTCACTTTCAGCCAAATAGCAACACAGCTCTTCTTTAAATGCCGGGAAATAAACCATCACATCACCAAAAAGTAAAGCTCATTTGGGCACTTTTTGGAAGAAAAAACAACACCAGAACATTCCATTACACACTATATATGTCAGCTTTACAGAGACTGGGAGCTGTGGAAGTAGAATGTGTGTCAAGCTTTCATTGTTTAGTTTGGAAGAGAGCAGACATCCGGGGTGCCGATGAGCAAAAAGCGACCCTCATAATCATCAGCAGCCATAAGAAACTGGATCGATTCCATTTACCGTCACAAGCGATCCGCAGTCAATCGGGGACGATCCGAAAGGGTGATGTCATGAAATCTGTGTGAATCCGTGGCGTGTGATGCATGAAGCCGGTGGATTTTTTTTGTGTGTGTGGATAAGAGAATGGGTGGACCGATCCAAATATCGATGTTCACACCAAGGGAGTGTCCAAGCGATACTAGAGTCAAGGGGTCGGGATTTTTCAGTTCTTTCAGTTCACAAACATCGTTTTACATTGTTATGACAAATCCCAGCTTCAGTGAACACACCGCAATGAATTTAAATAGTAGCTCAATTCTAACGGTACAATTCTTTCATTCCATTAGTGAATGACTTCAATGTCTGCAATCATTTTGATTATGAAGCAAAAAAAAATGTCAATAGTTGTAATTGTAAACTAATCGTTCACAATTACAATTCCTGAAATATACATTATATATATATATATATATATATATATATATATATATATCCCGTTTACCAATAATACAATCTTGTGCGCTACTGTGATTTTACTGCTGCAAATTAAAGGCATACTCATTAAAAGTATCCAAGTTAGTAGCCCTTATTTACCTAGTATCATATTGATACCAGAATCGGCAGTATCGCCCACCCCTAGTGTGGACCAGATCGGCATGGCAGTGAATGTGGAGCGGTAGGGGGGGCGGGTTTAAAGGGGGTTACTCCTTTAAACAAAACACTCCATTGTTTGTTTAATGACATTTGGAAGCCAACATTTATTTATACAAGCCATTATCATTTGTAATACAAGATGAAATCATGTGGGAGATAATACAACACATATACACAGACGCTTGAAATAAAAAGTGCTGGTAACCGTGACATTTGAACTTTGACCTCACATGGTTTGGTTTCCTATACATCCATGACTCCGGTAACAGTGTTAGATCAGCCTGGTAAGCTTTCTCGGTTGGGCAAATGTGATGCGTAAAGTATAAAGGTCCGATTGGAATTGAACCTTTATATTTAGAGGATAAATGACGCTGACCCCGTGGGGACAAACACGAGTGTTTTGCGAGGTACACTGACGCTTTTGACTTCAGTCCAACGCACATCACGAAACAACTCCTCACACGTTCCTTATCGCCTTTCTTCCCTCCGCTGACGACGCCTCCTTCCTCCCTCAGTGCTGAAGAGCCTTCATCCTGTTGAGAGCCGAACCGGCCCTGAACCATTCGATCTGTGTTTCGTTGAAGCTGTGGTTGAGTTCCAGGACGTCTTCGCTGCCATCGCTGTGCTTCACGACGGCACTCAAAGGCTGAGGGGGGGAATCGTCTCGTTATTTTAATGGCTGCAATTTGGGTTCCCTGACGAAGTTTTTGGGGTAAAAACTGAATTCTTGCCATTCTCACCTTTCCTGGAGTGAATGTCTGGAGTCCTTTAATGGAGATCTTGTCATCGGGGCAGATCTTATCGTAGTCTGATGGGTTGCTGAAGGTCAAAGGCAGCAGGCCTTGCTTCTTAAGATTTGTTTCTAAAGAAGAGGACCGAATGTAAGCAAAGAGTGAAATAATCTTGCATGACAGATCTATTCTGTCCACATACCGTGGATTCTGGCAAAGCTCTTCACAATGATGGCTCGTCCTCCAAGATGTCTGGGCTCAAGCGCAGCGTGCTCTCTGCTGGAGCCCTCGCCGTAGTTGTCGTCTCCAACCACAACCCACGACACGCTGTTAGCCTGCGTGCAACACAGAGTCAAGTATTTCTTCTGATTGGCACAAGAAGCCAGTCCGGAGTGATTCGCTTCGGTTCTCACCTTGTAGTGACGAGCCACATCGGGTACTCCTCCGTAGTCTCCTGTCAGGTGGTTCTTCACCTTGTTGATGGCATCGTTTTCACTGTTGACTGCACCGATCAGCATGTTGTTGGAGATGTTGTCCAAGTGGCCGCGGAATTTGAGCCAAGGGCCGGCAGCGCTGATGTGGTCGGTGGTGCACTTGCCCTTCACCTGCAGGGGCGGAAGACATGAGTTCATTAAGTGTGTCTGAGTGGGAAAAAAAAAAAAGCTAATCACGTCTGAAGATCTGACCTTAATGAGAACCCTCAGGTCCTCCAGGTCTTTGCCGCTCCACTGGTCAAAGGGCTCCAGCAGCTGGAGGCGGTTGCTCTGAGGGCTGACATCCACCCGGAGGTTGGTGCCATCCGTGGGCGGGTGCTGGTAGGTGTCCTGGCCCGGGTCAAAGTCTCTGGCCGGGAGCTCGTCTCCGTTCGGAGGCTCCAGCTTGAATTTCTCACCGTTGGAGGCGGTAAGGTAGTCCGTCTCGGGGTTGAAGTTCAGCGTTCCGGCGATAGCCAAGGCAGTGACAATCTACAGAAGACAGCGTTGTGAAGCATCTTGTGCTTTACACTCAATACTGTCAAGAAAGTGTCTGAGATATGGCGGGACCTCTAAAGTCAAACTCCCTTCAACTAACATTCTCTAAAATGAATCTTCTCAATGCTTGAGTTTCACTTAATAATAATAATTACATTTTATTTGTATAGCGCTTTTCAGAGTACTCAAAGACGCTTTACAGTAGAGAAAAAGAAATAAAAAGTAGAGTAAACAATGCATTAAAATACAATATCCATACATTCATTCAGAGCTAAAATAAGGCTAAAAGTGGGCGGGGCCCAGTAGTCAGGTATAAAAAGTTAGACATTAAAAACAGATTTAAAGAGGTGGGTTTTGAGTTGTTTTTTTGAAGGTGGGAAGGTCAGGGCAAGCACAATGGGAGCAAAGAGTTCCAGAGGGTGGAGGCACCGATGGAGAAGGCTCTGTCTCCCCAGGTTGGGAGCTTGGTCTTACAGGGGAGTGCCAGGAGGTTGGAGTCTGAGGAGCGAAGGGGACGCGGGGGATTGTGTGGATGGAGGAGGTCTGTGAGGTATGGAGGGCTTTGTAGGAGATGAGAAGGACTGTAAAATGGATACGTTGGGGGACGGGAAGCCAGTGGAGGTTTTTAAGGACCGGGGTAATGTGTTCACAGGTGGAGGTGAAGGTGAGGAGGCGGGCAGCGGAGTTCTGAATATATTGTAGTTTGTTGAGGGTTTTGGATGTTGTACCGTAAAGAATACTGTTGTAGTAGTCAATACTGGATGTGATAAATGAGAGGATCAGGGATTCAGCTTGAAGTACTTATAATAAAACATTACAACAGAGTCCCAATTATTGAACTTTGAACAAACTCACTTTCAATTAAAACATTAAAAGTGACCATTTTATAGTCAGTGGCCATTTGTGCTTCAGTTAAACTGCATGGAAGCTGTGCAAGGTGACATAACCAGAGTCTCAGTCCATACATCTGGGTCATCAGATTCTTGTATTTGGCAGGAGAGGTTATGCTACATATGCTAAATGAATAATCACTGACCTCAGGAGATGTAACAAATGCGTGCGTTGCGGGGTTCGCATCATTCCTGGCCGTAAAGTTTCTGTTGAAGGAGGTGACGATGGTGTTCTTCTCGCCTTTTTTCACATCACGTCTGCAAAAAAAATTTTAAAAAAAGAGCAAATTCAGACTATATGAATTATAGTAGACCCTTGCATTTTCATAATTGAGTATTCCCGTCCCACTCCACATCTGTAATCATTGATAAATATGTGATAATAACACATACAGTACTGCTCAATAAATTAGAATATGACCAATATCACATTTTCATCTTGACACACGCACAGGCAAGCAGTGTGGATTACATGGGGGGGGGGGGTTCTCCTACCTGTCCCACTGTCCGATGCAAGGTCCACATGCGTTGGCCAGGACTACACCGCCAACATCACCAAGGATCTTGGACTGCAGGAGAGAAAACGTACGATTTATAGATTCACGAGTTAAGTTAGCAATCCTTAAAGCAGCATCACTCACGTAACCGTCTCTCTCAATGGTGGCACGGATCTGCTCCGAGCCGGGGGTGACTGTGAACTGAGCTTTGCACTTCAGGCCTTTATCCAACGCCTGCTTTGCCACCGAGGCAGCACGGCCCATGTCCTCATAACTGGAGTTGGTGCAGCTGCCAATCAGACCTGAAGACGACACAAAACACGATCCAACTGGTAGCGCTTCATAGCGACACGCAGATGGAGAAAAAAAAAAGTATTTTCATGACTTACCAACTTTCACCTCCAGTGGCCAGCCGTTCTTCTCAGCCACAGAACCTACGTCAGAAACCGGGTGAGCCAGGTCGGGGGTGAACGGGCCGTTGATGTGTGGCTTTAGCTGGAAAAACAACAGTAATGACCACATTGCGGAGTACCCATAATCATAGTCCTGTCTTTGCACACATATAATGACTAGCAAATACACAATATGTACATTACATGTGGCTTTTATGGTCCATATGTGCATTTATTTCCCCGTCCTTCACATTGACACAAGTATAAATCTTAATAGAGGGGGTACCGACCTCATCCAGGTTGAGTTCAATGACCTGGTCATACTTGCAGCCTTCATCTGGCACCAGCAAGTCAGCGTACTCGTCAGCCAGGGCGGCGATTTCTGAGGGGAGTATTGACATTTTAATTAAGTTATAAAAAATAATTCATATTGTTTTCTGCTCTGTACATTATGTTGTACTATACTTATGGATAAAAAAAGGCCAATAACATACGTCCACGCCCGGTCTTCTCGAGGTAGGTCCTCATGCGGTGGTTGTAGGGGAACACTGAAGTTGTCGCACCAATCTCTGCTCCCATGTTGCAAATGGTGGCCATCCCTGTACGCAAAAAAAAAAAAAAACACAGCCATTAAAAAAGGTACACTTCGAGCCAATGCGGTATTGCAAAACTGACTTCACAATGATGTTGGAAATAGTATATTATGGGACTTTGAAGATATTAAGACACACCCGTGCAGGAGATGGAGTCGACCCCCGGTCCGTGGTACTCTACGATCGCTCCGGTACCACCCTTCACCGTCAGAATGCCAGCCACCTTCAAGATGACATCTTTTGGTGACGCCCAACCTGAGAGGGAACCGGTCAGCCTCACTCCTATCACCTATTAAACGAAGAGAAGAAGTGGTGGAAAACAAATGAGGACTGAAAAACAAAACAAACCTCATTTAGCAACGTCCCATTAAAAACGTGTTGAGGTTTTGGGGAGTCATGAAAATGTGTGAAAATGTTACCTTCAGTTTTAATCAGGGGTGTTGGGGACCACCAACTCATCAGACTATATAGTACAGTAAACCTCGGATATATCGGATTCAATTGTTCCCACTGGTTTTGTCCGATATAAGCGAAATCCGTTATATGCGTATACCGGAAAATGTCCGTTTTACGCATATATCGGATTTATATCCGGTATATGCGTAAATCGGATTTTATCCGTTATAAAAAGGCACTTCCTTGACTATGTTTCCAATGTACCTGGACGCGCAGGCAACGCTGCAAACGCTGCAAATGACGTCGTATAGCGGCCTGTCACGATTCGGCGAATCAGAGCGCCACGATGCGGCCATCCGATATATGCGAGGGAAATTTCATGGAAATGCATTGGAACGGGACTGGAGATTTTGTCCAAAATAGGCCAAATCCGTTCTAAAAAATCCGATATATGCAATGAATTTTTATTGGAAATGCATTACAGAAAAATCGGTTCTTTTTTATCTGTCCGTTGTGAGCGAATTTCCGATATATCCGAGTCCGATATATCCGAGGTTTACTGTACATGAGATTAGGTCCACAAGAACGAGACTAGACCAGATTTTAAAATTAATTTTAAAAGAACAATGAAACAAACTAACTTTTTAATTATTTATTATCTGCCATTATTTAAAAATCTTGCTTTGGAAATGTTTGTTGTCCCACAAATTGACACTAAATCATATTATTGTCTGCATTTTTCAGACCACATAAACCACTATTATGATAATGATAATTATAATAATAATAATATATCTTAATCACGCAATATTTACTTAAATATGTTGTCTTTCTACATGTGTCACATCATTCACTGACACTGGGAAAAACAAGGTAGGTTGGATTGCAAAGTTTAAAGTGTGTATAAAACACTTCATGTGCGGTTCCAATAATGCCTCATGCACTTCCACTTCCATATTATATTATGTTTATTCATAGTAGCGACGCCAAAGTTCAGTCTGAATGAGAAATCTTGTCATCTTGTGAGATCTCATGACACGCAGTTTTTAGTAAGATCATTTTCTTAGACTACACAAGAAATACACATCACTGAATGAGCACCCATAATCACAGTAAAATGATCCTATGCTGACCTTGGGACATTTGAGTTCCCAGGGGATCCCCGCCATGACATCCACAGCATCTGCGCCTCCCACTCCGATGCAGATGGCACCAAGCCCGCCGCCGTTTGGTGTGTGGGAGTCTGTGCCGATCAGCATCACACCTGGATAGGCGTAGTTCTCGAGGATGATCTGAACAGAAAAACAACACATGTCAGGGAGCTAAACTTACGTACAAGTCACTAAAAAGCGGACAACTTTGAGTCCTCGTGTTATACCTGATGGATGATACCAGAACCGGGTTTCCAGAAGCCAACACCATATTTTGCACCAGCACTTGACAGGAAGTTGTATACTTCATGGTTGACTTCCTAGGATGAAATCAGTGGCCATGATGCTTTTAAACCAACACATTCCTACCTCGTGATGCTCAACTCACCTTCGCTCTGGCGAGATCCTTGTCCCCGCCGATCTGAGCCTCGATCAAGTGATCGCAGTGGATGGTGGAGGGAACAGCCACCTGTGGTAGGCCGCTGCTGATGAACTGGAGCATGGCCATCTGGGCTGTGGCATCCTGCATGGCCACGCGGTCAGGACGCAGGCGGAGGTAGGTGCGTCCACGATCTATCTCCTGATTGTGGGGGTCATCGAGGTGACCGTAGACTATCTTTTCCGACAGGGTGAGGGGTCGATTAAGCCTGGGCAGAACAAACGAGTGAAGATAATATTTCTTAGTAGATGAAGGGGAAATGTTTCAGTTTCTTGTCCAATTGGTAATGCAAAATGCAGTTTTCCCATAGACCAATTAAATATAGGTTTCTTACCCATTTATAAACCATCCCAAAATAAGTGTTCATTTGCTGGCTAACAGCAGCCTATTACAAAATGTTGCAGAACAAAAAACGAAAACAAAAACAGTGATGTCAGTGAGCAGGGCTGGCGGCAACCTTTTTCGCACGATGTCAACATTGGAATGGAGTTGCTCATAGTTGATGAAGGAGCTGGGCTCAAAGCGACTCATGGACACCTGGGCCTTGGCTCTGTAAGCAGCCGCGACGTGCAGACGCCGTGCGCCATGGCCCAGAGCAAGCTGGAGACAACAGAAAATTCATTCATACATGTTTCAATATTTACAAATAAAAAAAAGAAACATTTAAAAATACATATATTACTGTACAGATGCTAAAACGCTCCAAAAGAATATCATCCTGCCTGTCTCATCATACTTTTAACACGGTAGACCGGGACATGAGTTGTTCGACATAACCTAAACCAACTTAAGTAGATTCCACTGTACACTATAATGCTTTGTTTTCCCTTTTAGGCTTGGCCCTAATACTCCTTTGTATTAAAAAATTTGTCTTTGGACAGTTTTCCTGTGGAGTGAAAAACAAAAAGGAAGCAGCTGCCAACCACAAATCCAATCCACAATCACAGGTCATTATACAATCTCATGTTAATCATCTGATATAAATACGCAAAAATGTCGTATTTTAAGATATACATATAATGTAGAATGCAGTGTTTTCGGTATAGTTGTTAAATGGGTTTTTGGTCAACCAATGCTGGTCTTCTGTCCGTCTAACCTTGCGGTTAACCTTGTGCTATAGACTCAAACTCCAAGCCCAACATTAAACACACTGAAAGAAATCGGAAATTAGAAAAAAAAACAGCATCTTTCCAAATGGGACAGTGTAATTTGTTTTAAAAGTCACTACAATGCAAGTTCTTGTCATTCGATGCGTTGAGTAGCATTCGGACACAGTGACCCGGCTCACCAGCTCACTGCTAATACTCCCGCAAAAGTCGCTCCTAAAGCTTCTATTCATCACAACAAAGACGAATAATATAAAATATCAAATAAAGTCACCTGTTTTTTCGATGACAAGATTAAAACAAGCAAATATGCCTCATACCTGAAGCCGCGCGACAGTGAGACAGTAGGTCGCCATTTTGTTCACTGACAAAGATGTGTCGGCTGAATTTGACGTCATATATTTATAAAAATGTTCTCAGGTCCTTAAAGTACGAGTGTATATATTGATAACGTGAGTAGGTGAGCTCATTTTAGTCATAATGAATTTATGACTCACTTTCAGGTAAATATTATATAAAATATGAATCAATTTTAAATTATTACTTTAAATGAAGTCTAAAACGTGCACCAGTATATATTTTTTCTTATGTACCTGAGAGGATAAAAACAATCATTTTTAGTTTCAGACGCTAGATGGCGGTAATGTCAATCGAAGTAACGTGGTCACAGGTCAAAGTTGAAACGGAAGCGGTCCTTGCAAAGCTTGCCGCACGTTAGCCAACAATGGCAAAGCATCACCCAGATTTGATCTTTTGTAGAAAACAAGCCGGCGTTGGTATGTTTGATTTGTTTCCTCACTTTTGTCTAAAGTTCGATTGTTTTTCGTTCGTAACTAGCCATTTCCCGTCGTATTTGAGCAAGTTAATGCTTTCAAATTTGCTAGCCACCAATGAACGAACTTGACTGAGACTTAGCATCGGAGTTAGCTTAGCAATGCTTAAGAAATAATATTATAATAATATAGGTGGTTCTGTTATGGGGATATGTTGTATATATTGGTAAATGTTGATATGCTAAATAGACAACTGTGGTGTGCTTTGTCTAATTTTTTTGTCTAATTTTATTCTGCAGCCATAGGAAGACTTTGCGAGAAATGTGAGTATTCTTCGTATTAAACTACTATTCAAACTGTGTGTTTTAAGCCAATATACCATAAAGGAAACTGACAATGTTTGTATATTGGTTATCTATATAGGACATACTTAATGAACAGGAAGTGTCTACACGTCAGAAAATCACCTGTTTTGGAATTATTAGGAAACTTTATTTATTTGTAATAGTATATAAGTTACTCTCATATCTGTAATGAAGATATCCTACTCTATGGGATTATGGGACACATTATATTTTCTTTTGTTAAAGATAATTGATCAATCATGCAGTTTCACTTCTTTGACCCTTAAGTGATTGCTGTCATTTTTAATTGCACAGAAGAAGATTGTCCAAAGCACTAAATGATATGCCACTCTTAGGTGATGGGAAGTGTGTCATCTGTGATTCCTATGTGAGGCCGTGTACACTGGTACGCATCTGTGACGAGTGCAACTACGGCTCCTACCAGGGACGCTGCGTCATCTGCGGAGGGCCCGGCGTGTCTGATGCCTACTACTGTAAAGAGTGTACAATTCAGGAGAAAGATGTGAGTCCTTACACATATATACACTGTGCCATAGCGCAACTAAAGAACATTTGGATCTGCTTTTAAAGTTTACGCTCTTGACATCCCTTTTTTTCTTTTTTTAACAGCGAGATGGCTGTCCTAAAATTGTGAATTTGGGCAGCTCTAAAACGGATCTGTTTTATGAAAGGAAGAAGTACGGCTTCAAGAAGAGGTGAAGATGCTGCGACTGCTTTTCATTTTTAGACGTTCAGTTGTGCGAGGTGTTCTTTCAAACTTCCAGTCTTTTTTTTTGTGAAGTTGATTTGTAATTTCAATAAAAGAGCTTTTATATTCCTGTCTCTGCAAGGCGTTTTTGTCATTTTTTCAAATGTCAAAGGAACAGAAATCTTTGTTCGTGAACCTTAGCTTTCTGTTGCCAGCAGCACTCGTGCAGCGCCAGACGGTGCTTGGTTGTAGTCATTTTGATTGACAGTTCTGAAGGAAAATACAGCAAGAAAGACCTCAAGACTTTCTCAACAAGGCTTTATTTATACACAATATATGTATGTACATGAAGGTAACCACACTCAACTACTTTACAAAGAGACTGTGATAGAAAGTCCATTATTCATATCAACCTGATATTACACACCGTTTCAATGTGATACATATTATGTACTCTCCATAGTCAACAGTGCATTTCACTGTAAATGAATAAGGCTGGAAGTATTTGACATATAGAGTTATGTCATAATTCTACAAAATCCCAGAGACACACCGTATAATATTGAATATTCCTTGGTAACAAACAAGAGCTGATCATTTTAAGACATACAAACTCAGCTGAATTTCAAAAAAAAAAAAATGGAAGCACTTAAGTGTGGAATAAAACACTTCATTGATGAAATGATTCTTTAATTTCTGTGTGGCTGTGAAATGATAAAGACAAGACAATAAATCCAGAAAGAGGATCCAAATAAATTAAGCATCAACTAGAACTTGCTTTATCGGCGTACTCAGGCAGGAGTTCCCTGCAGGTTCATATCCATGCAAAAGATGCATTCAATGAGTTTTGTCCTTGTACTACGAATGTAACGATGTGGACGTGCATTGACAAAAGAGTTTGGACACTTTATAAGAAGCATCACGAGCGGTAGACACATAAAAAGTGAAAGCAGGAAGGCCAGAGTGTCACTGTAATCCCCTGAAGAAATATCACAGTATTTTGCTATGCGTGAAAAAAGTAGTTTTTTAAAAAAAACATGGAAAGAAGGAGAAGTCGCTACTTCAACACCATATGGTTAAACTATAGTAACGGCTACATAAGTATCCCTCAAAAATATACATAATGAGCCCATAAATGCCACCAAAGTCAAAATGCTTAGTTAGGTGTAAATACACATGAATGCTTCAAAATAAAAGCTTGAAAAATATCCGGTTGCATTGCATCGCCTCTTCTCCCACGTTCCATCCATTCAGCCCCCCCTGACCCCCCCAAACCTCAATGTTTGATTGATTTACTCACATGTTTAAAAAATAAATCAAAGGTCTTCTGGCTTCGCACTTGAAAAAGAAGAGAACAAAGATGACATATTGTTTATGTTGAAGGACATTTCCCAAGCCACCGCAGCAGGAAGTGACAGGGGTGTGCCACTATCATGCCCCGCCCCCTCCGTCTGTCCATCAGTTCCTAAAAGCTTTGGTGACCACCCAGCGAGTGATGCAGTCTGGCTACAACCGTGTTGCGTCCCTTACAATTTTCCAAATTTGGATTCGTATTGATCCACCATCTTCTTGAAGTGGCCGCACTCCTGGCGCAGGTCCGCCACCTCTGTCCTCAGCGCCGAGTTCTCCCGCTCCAGGAACGCCGCTCGCACCGTGATCTGGTTCTCCTTTAGCCTGCGGGCATCGCGTGAGCGCTTGGCTGCTACGTTGTTTTTCTTTCGCCTCTGCCAGTACTTCTCGTCCTGCAAGATGGAAACCGAGCTAACATGAGGAATACATTTTTCATGTAAACGCCTTGGTCACCTGGGTTTGCTGTTTCGGTAATCAGTGTTTGTCATGTACATTGCTTAACTCTAGGGGTGCAACATGTGGCCCGGGGGCCATTGAGCAGCTCATGGCATATTCTAAAAATACAAAAACTAAAAACAACAGTAAAAATTTAAAAATTTTGGAATTTTACAAAAATGAAATCAAAATATTGTATTTATATAGATTTATTTATATGCCTATTTTATAAGGGCATTGACATTCCAGGCAAAAAAAGTTCTATTATAGGAATACAGTCAAAGTATCATGGGTCATATAACAAAATCAACATTTGCGAAGACTATTTAAGAAGAAAAAAACAGCAAAAAAAGTACACACGAATAATACAATTTATCACAAAGCTGAAATACATTCATTCATTTTCTACCGCTTTTTGCTGGAGCCTATCCCAGCTGTCTTCGGGCGAGAGGCGGGGTACACCCTGGACTGGTGCCCAGCCAATCACAGGGCACATATAGACAAACAACCATTCACACTCACATTCATACCTATGGACAATTTGGAGTCGCCAATTAACCTAGCATGTTTTTGGAATGTGGGAGGAAACCGGAGTACCCGGAGAAAACCCACGCATGGAATTGAACCCAGGTCTCCTAGCTGTGAGGTCTGCGCTAACCACTCGACCGCCGTGCCGCCCAGCTGAAATACAGTTTTTTTTTAATATATATAAACATGCTTATATAGTAAAAGCAAGGGTTAGCAGATCTACAGTACATGTATTACTTTGCAGAATCTGGAAGTGGCCCTTGCATACTTTCATTTTTGAGGCGGGAGAAACAGGCGTGACCTATTGGTCAGGGTTCGTTCGCATGCTTATTGGTCTCGCTGCAACGGGTTCTGTCCAGCTTCTCACAGGCTTTTCCTTTTTTAGGTGTGTTCCCGCTTACAACATTTCCTCTCTAATCACATTGGTCCATATTTGTGGCGGCGGATGTAAACAAAATGTCACAGACTGCTGAGTCACTGTGAGACAGCAGCTCTGTGTGTGTGTGTGTGTGTGGGGGGGGGGGGGGGGGGGGTCACCACTGCAAACTCACATCCTCACCATGACGAGATCTTTTACAGTTTAATAGTTCAAGGGTGACAACTGATTTCACTGGTTGACCTTCATCAATTGCAATTTAACAGTTAACTAATTAATTAGCGTTCTATATTGAGTTGTACGTAGCGATTGTGTTGTGACAGCGTACCTTCTGCTCCTCGGGAACAAACACCTTCTTCGCTTTCTTGATCATAGGCTGAGGCTTGAGCTCTTCTTCGCTGAACTTGTGTTTGCGGGGGTTGAAGAGCTCGCCGCCCGGCACACTTGACAAGACCAGGTCCGTGGGGTCTGGCTCGTAGTTGACTTCCACCTCTATTTCGTCAGGGCTGATGGGCTCTGGGGTTGCGCTCTCTGCTTCTTCATCTGAAAGACGACAAGAAAGTGTTACTGCATCCCGACAACCGCTATCGGGAACACACAGGTGCTCTCTAAAAGTATATTTTAGAAGCTTTTCAGCCAGTAAAAATGTCAGCATTTACAAATGATTCAAATGATTTGGAATGTTTGAGACTTGTCAATAGTCACAAAAGCTGCCCATCATACCATTGGGATAGATAACCAAACCACAAGTGTGAACACAGCCTTAGCAAATACAGGAGGTATGATGCCAAATGTGAGATTATGGTGATCTGGTATGAAAAATATGAAGATATATGAAGTACATAATTGTTCAATACATTTGTTGTAAGAAAGTTGGAGGAATTAAATATAAAAAAAAATCTATATCATAATAACATAAATTTTCTATGCCGCTTATCCTCATTTGTGTCACAGGGTTATGCTGGAGCCTATCCCAGCTGACATAAACTCACACTTTAGCATTGACAGCATTCTTGGTGGCGATTGTCTCAAAGTAACCGTCCCGACACCAAGTGGTCAGTGTAGTACTGTGTACTGTGTAGTAGAATACTACTGCAATGGGGCCACTCAAAGGCACTCTCCACGCTGCTAAACATGCTAACACTCAGCAACTCTACAGTAGGCAGCTGCCACACACACACACATGCCCCTTCCCGGGCTCCGCCTCTTAAAGGCACACACAATGTCACAGAAAACAAATGCCTGTGGTTAGCATGTTGGCTACATAGTCAGGAGCTTGGGCATCTCTGTTTGCATGTTCTCCGGGTACTCCGGTTTCCTCGCACATTCCAAAAACATGCTAGGTTAATTAGCGACTCCAAATTATCCATAGGTATGAATGTGAGTGTGAATGGTTGTTTGTCTATATGTGCCCTGTGATTGGCTGGCCACCAGTCCAGGTTGTACCCCGCCTCTCGCACGAACCACACAGGTTGAAATGGTGATTAAAAACCGGCAAAGGTTGGCAGCATCTCGGTGAGTGAATGGAACCTAGCGGGGTTAGCTTCGTTTCGCATGCTAGCGTGGTTGCATGTGTTACTCGGGCTAGTTTATCTTCACTGCTATAATGTAAGGGGCGTACTGGGTGAAGTCGGGAACCACGTTTAATCTTGTATTCATCTAAACGAACAGACATTTAGCCACTTTCTTACCAATAAATAAATGTGCTTTACAATTTGAGAAAAGTATATTTCATTTGTAGCTTTTTTTTCAATACTCTGCTGAAAATTTCAGATAAGTTTGTATTGTCACATCAGGATACATCCCCAAAATATTGTGATATGTGATGTTTACTTGCTTTATTCAACTCCATTCTTCTGTAAAGTGTCTTTGAGTATTTTGAAAAGCGCTATACAAATAAAGTGTATTATTATTATTATTATTATATATGCTAAGGTCTATGACCATTCATTTCCGCCAACCTACACGGCTGCTGCCGAGTTAGTCTTGTAAAAAAGCTGCACTCTGCAGGACAATTCAGGGAAACCCAACACCTCGTCTCCACTCACCTGCCGTAACATCACACGTGATGTCCGTCTCGCAGTTAGCGATGATCACCACCTCTTCATCACACTTGTCCAGCTCCTGAATGGGCAGCAGAGACATGCCGGCGGGCTTAACCTTCACCTTCCCCGTCTTGACGACCTCCTCATCTTCTTCCGCTGAGTTCTGAATGCCGTTCTCCATGAGGAACTCCTCGAGGTCCATGTACTCCAAGTGGAAGTTCTCGCCGTCATAGGGGATGGTCTTGTCCCAGATAGCGGGGGTGAGGGCAGCTGACGGGCCCATCCCGCTGACTCCTCCGCCCAGGTCGGCATCACCATCCAAACACAGCTTCTCCTTGTCAGTGTCTGAAAACACAGGAAATGAACACAGTCATTTTTTTTACTGTTATATGCATACAATGATGTAGTATGAATGTAGATTTGTGTTTAATAATCAATATTGGGGTGATAAGATGCCATCAATATTTTTTCTATTCTCTTCCATGTTTATTTTCACAAATATTTTTTTGTGTTGTGTTCATATTTTTGAATCCATATATTGTTTCACAAGTCACGGAATAAGTTCTTACAAGCATTATCATCAGGCAAATCACAAGCCTACTAAGTGATGTTGGTTTGGGATCAATACCGAATAATTGGCAGTATATATATCCTTTTGGTATTGTATCTTTGTAAACCATATTTTACCTTATGTATCCAAGTACATGCTACCGTAAACAAATTACACCTTACCCTCATCGCCGTCCAGTATATTCGGCGGAGGCATTTCCATTATTTTCTTCAGAACAACCGGGAAAGACGTGGGGGACCCAGTGTCCTTTTCCAGTGTGACGACGACCGCTTCTCCGGGCATTTTCCACCTTGTTGTTGGCCTACTTTCTTCGCGTAAAGACTCGCTCAGCTTTGTAATGTGTTTTATCTTACGCAAACACTAGTATAAATATTACAAATACCCTCAAAGTATTCGCAATGATGAAATAAAACACACAACCCCAAATTAACTGACAGATGTAGCCCACTTCCTCACGCGCTAAGACAGACACTACGTTGTACTGGAAAGAATAAGCCACACCCCAATGTTACAAAACACGCCCCTTCCATGCTCTGACTGGGTAGTCGTGAAACAGACTCCATGGCACTCAGGAAAAAGGCGTCATCGTTTGTCATCAGCCAATAGGATATGTGGTGTCAAATATCGGCGTTGTCATTGGTTGACCGACTTATATAGCGCAAGAAAACGTGACCTGAGGAACAACAAGTACAGTACAGTACAACTCGTTCCACCTTTATTTTTTTATTTCATTACAAGCGAAATACCTAATTACAGCACTGAAAACCTTTGAAATCTTTGAAAAATGACTTCCGGATTCTAAATTATAGTTCCATCGAACAGTTATTAATTAACTAAGAAACATATGTGTAACGCCAAAGAGGTGCAGCATATGTTATTTATTTATTTATTTATTTCAGTGATCACATGGTAAAACACGTGCAACAGGCAGCGCAACATGTTAACATACCAAGTGGAACATACATAGGCGCCATAGGTGCATGGTAACAAGGTCAACCAGTTCCAACTTACATCCGTATTCTAAAGACAGCACTGGTAGACAGAATGACTTGCTGGAAAATCGGGGTCGGGTTGCTCAAGTGCTGTTTTGTAAAACACATGACCAGTTGTACATCGCAAGCATATCTATCTACGTATGTATTCATATATCACGTGGGCACATTGGAACCATGCATGCTAACTTGCAAAACAAGTTCAAAATGTATGCATGTCTTTCACATTTGCACATTTCCACCCTGCATATTTACTTAAAGGTTTATTTTTTAACTTAAATTTTTTTATTTTGCATTTTTGTTCATAAGATACTGTTTTAAATACATTATATCAGTACAAATTCATGCAGAAAATGGACCAAATGAACAATAAAGTGCTCCATTGTGTACACTGCTTTGCATGTCATGTGCCAGGCAATATTGCAATCTGGTTAGGTACACATCATTATTCATCACACCCATCTAGTGGCTGAATTGGGAAACTACACATTTACCAAGTGATTGGATTAATTGATTTAGTTTGATGTAATCTACCCCAATTTTGTACGTAACTGAATGTTAACTTTCGACCTATGCACATAAGGAAAAACCTCACTAAAAGTAGTATCTTAACTGCTTATTTCACAATAACATTATATTTGCACTCCTGTACATTACATATGCTAATTTATATTACGATTGGTTTTGACGCTATATGCACGACTGCTCTGTAGTCTATACATGTCAGTACTGGTACTTCAAGTAGAGCATATGGTCAGGGTTATGCAACACGTATTTCAGACATTTCATGTAGTTTTAAAGCGTTTCTATGACTTTATATCACATTAAATTATTAAAAAATCACTTACCATATGTGTCAAAGTTCGGCAGCGTAAATGGAGTCTCCAAAAAAGCCCTGAATATCTCTGGAATTTCTGCAGTCATGCTTTAATCCTGAATTTTTACACACACCCACAAGCAAAATATGTCTGACTATGAATTGTCAAATAAAGTAAGGAGCAGATGTCAGATTAAAACGACATCACTCAACCCTGACAGCTCTCGTAAGAAATGACAAACGAAGTTCAAAGTTTGTATACACGCAAACCACCCAGGTCGGTTCAGCCCTCTCGCGCAGCACAAGCAGCACTGATTGGTTCGAAAGCACGTCCATCAAAGTGAAACTGGCCAATCAATAAGAGGTGATGGTGTTACTTAAGGAAGAAAAAAAAAAAAAAGCGAGAGGACATAGTTGCGTAAAGCGTGTAATTCAGATTTACATGTGGAGAGCAAAACTATCACGAGAAATGGAACTCAGTGAATGAACAGTTGAAATAACCATCTTGTTTAAATACAATTCTATAATGTTTATTATACTTTGACATAAACCATATAAAATGTGAAATATGATGTGTTAAACCCTTGTACTTGCTTCACTTTAACCATCAAACAGTTTTGGGCATGATTGAAAACAAAAGTCAGGCTATAAAAGAGAAATGTGTTATTTGTACTGACTGAAAATTCTAAATTCTTACTGTTTTGAGAAGCCAAACTATTTAAGCGGCTCAAAAACAACATTCCTCATCAGCAAAATCCCACTACAGAGTGGGGGGGTAAGTCACCATTGATGCAATACATACAACTCCATGTCCAAAAATTCTTTAGCTATCCCTGTAAGTCCTTTCTCAAAGGCAATGAAAACAAAACTCATTTGTGTTCTTCTAAAACTGTTGGTTTATTAAATGCTTTCAAGAGAATTGGTCCACTTGAGTATATCAACTTCCAACCAGGGAGGAGAGAAAACAAATCAAATCAATAAAACATAAAAACTGGAAAACAGATCATAAAAATACAGTACAAAAAAAAAGGATAGAGGCCTTGTTTGTTCACTTGTTACTTCAACCCTGGTTTTCTTTCTTCCTCTTTTTGAAATCAATTGAGATAACCAATAACGTCCTAACTGATACACATGATTGATGATTGGGACTGTTGGTGGCTGCGTTGGCATGTTTGTGCTGGGAATCAAATGAACAAAAAAAAAGGGAGGAGGCGGAGGCGGCGGCTCACAAGAATATCAGTGAAGCAGACGTTTTTCTGTGGTGTAGAGAGACATATGACGAGTATATTACATATTAGTATAATAACATTATTCATACTTTTTATGTAAGGTTCAAAGATAGTACTGACTGTCTGGGAGTTTACAAATGAAATAACGTAAAAAGTGAGGATTTTTGAAGTTTTTCAACTCTGCCAAGCCACTGGGGGGGAGGTGGGGTGGGTGGGGATAAAACAGCTCTACCATCACTTATCTAAATTACCTTAATGGGGGTGTTTACATATTATAATAGGTTATCAGCTATCACATATTGTACTGTATATAGTAAGCAGGATTATACAATAAGGGTATCATTTTTATCGAATAAGGCGCTATGCAGGAGTATGTAAGCCTCTGTGTATGACTGAAAATAGCACAGCACAGGCAGGAAGCAGAGAACTTTTGGGGTTTTTTTTTTTTTTTTTTTAAACAGCGATCCGAAGGCCTCTGGAAACAGGTTGTAGCATGATGATGTCAATTTGTTGTCTGCTCACTGCCTCGCAAGACAAGCTGTGCAGGCTTTGCATACACAGGACGCCTATTTTACCCGTCATATTCATACATGGATACATATATAGGTATACATTGCAATAAACATACATACTGTATATCAATAGGATATAGAAGAGAAATAGCCAATAGCAATCATTATCATATTCATAATACTAAAAGGGTAGTAGTAATAATACAATCCCTCAGAGTAGCTAAATAGTGGGCTGTTCCAGACGAGGGCTCACTAAGCACAGCAACACAACTCGTAGAACTCGTATAAACACTTAAAAATTAAGCTTGTGCTCCGTCCCTGCCTGGAAGAACCCACACAGAAGGAAAAAAAACTACAACATAAAATGAATATAAAGAGAGAAAGAAAAATCACTATAGTAGTCTATTCAGCGATACATGTCATATAGCAATACCTCAATAACAAGAAGTTCTATGTAATCAATACAGGTTTGTCAGGTTATATATTTATTAAGCTTAATTGCTAAGTTATCATTTATTATTAGTAGTATAGCATTATAAGTAAATGTGTTGTGTGTGAGAATCAGTATAGACATACCTCACTTGTGTCTGTTTGCATTAAAGGCATAGTGAGATGGCAGGAAGATACCCTGCTTGTGTGTGTGTGTGTATGTTGCTCATAGGCACAAAAAAAAAAAAAGGGTGTGGCTCCCCGAATGTTGTTCTTATTATTAATCCATTAGGAACAATAATGATATTTGTGTGGATATATTTACCCCAATCGGACTCAAAAAAGTGTCTATTTGTCTCTCCAAATTAGCATCAATATCAAAAAAGCAATATATACTTAATTCAATCATTCTAGTAAACCTTCTTCTTGAAGTATGACAACACAAGTCTTCTGCACGGGCGCCACCGACACCGCTAGAGTCCGATTGAGGTTTTTGTTTGGATGCTTCTTAGGAGATTCAGCCATTAGCACTGTGTATGTTACTTACTGTATGTGTGTACGGCAGGATGGATTCATAACAGAAAAGGGGGGGGAGGTGAAGGGGGCCAGGGGGACATTTTGCTTAGGATGTTCGAAATGCAAGAAGATGGACATACCTCTCACACAACAACAGCGTCATTTTCAATTCATCAATATTCCCCGTTTTAAAGGCCCGTGCAGGCGTTACATTCAAAGTGCTCTACCAATATGGCAGACAATATGAGGAGGACGCACACTATTCCCATTAAAAACAAAACAAAAAAACCCAAAACAAAACACACAAACATGTTGGCCCTCCTGCTGTTATTTCCGCAAAGGAAAGATTTTGGTTGTACAGTAGATCCCCCGTGTTGGCACGTTTCTTCTCTCTAATTTATTGCCTTATTAATGGTCATGCAAATAGAAAGTGCTGCAGCCATGGATCCAGCAGAAGGCGCTGTCTCACAAGCACTAACATTTTCCAGCATGAAGATGCTTTGACCAGACGTGATGTACAATGGCACGTTTTCAAAGTAATGGTTTAATTTGTAAAACTGAATTTAACAACCATGAGAGGTATATTATAGGGTTTAGAGTAACAAAAATAGGTGTTTTTTTTTGCGAGTGCGGCCATTATTTGTAGTTTTTAGCTATTTGTTGTTTTGAAACGCAACCAAATTGATCAGCGGGGGATCTAATGTAATACAGCTGGACTTGTGTGGCGTATCCACCAGGACCTTCTTTTTTTTTTGGCACTTCTCAGTTGAAATGACAACTTTTAGCATGAAAACTCCATCTTTGAAGGGACTTTTTCCCCATTGACTGCCAAGCAAAACAATAAGAATCACGGCCAGCGCGCTCATTCAAGAATTGCTTTGGTGCTGCGAGGTTTGACACCACCCCACCCCAAAAAAAACAAAATAATAACCCCAAAAAGGAGGTGCCTGGTGGACACATATTTTCTGCCTGTGTGTACATATTTATCATGATCATAATTACCACTCCTGCAGTACTACGGGGCACAGGGGGAATCGAAAGGTGCTGCTGAAACAAAGCTTCCTCCATGAATTGACTAATGGGTTGTGTGAATATGCAAGACAAGTGTGTATGTGTGTGTTTACATCAGCTCCCACACGGCTGGCTGTCTGACTGGCTGGCTGTTAAGAGGTCAGACTGGCAAAATGACTGACTGTTCAGTTGCAGCTGGTGCGGCCGGTCGCTCTGGTCTCCGTTGGCGGCAATCAGCTGGCTGGAGTCTCAGAGGTCATCCCCGTCTGACATCCGCCGGCCTCCCTGCAACAAGAGTATTACCGCGTCGATTCAACAACAGCTTGTGAATGGTGAACACAGAAAAAAAAAAAAGCACAAACCCACGAAGGAACATATTGGTGCACACATTTTCAAGATTTGATAAAAACAATCACAACGACAAAAGTCGGCCGTATACACAAGATGGACGTCTTTAGGACTTACATCATTTCAACAACTCTTACTTGCTTTTATAGTCAGTATAGTTACTCCAGACCCCATTCACTGTGCAATATTAAGGGCTCTAAATGCAATATGCTAAGTTCTATGTGAAGTACTTCCATAATGCCTCATATTAACTCACTAGCAAGATCTCAGTGTATAGACTGGTGATATATATCTCATCTCGTTTCATATTATCTACATACTGCATTGTATATAACTCTGGGAAAAACTGTTGATTTTGTTAATACTTGGGTTGTTTCTATTGTTTATTTTTCTATATTGTGTATTTTGTACTGCATAACTGATTCTGTACTAATTTCCCCACTGAGGGACGAATAAAGGCATATCTTATCTTATCTAAGTCAAGGAGAAAGTGGTTTTGAGGTGGTAGTAATCCCTCACCATGCTCTCGCTGTAGTCGGCTGTGATGGTGACCTGTTTGTCCTCAGGAGGCGGGGTCACCGCAGAACTGTCTGTGCGTCTGCTTTGATTGGTGAGCTGCAGCCACAGCTCGTACATTTGTTGCATGTCTCTCACTATAAAAGGCAGGAGGTGAAGACGATAAGGCTAAGAGGAAACCAACAGAAGGCTTGGAGGAATTCGTCGGTGTGCTACATCTTACAACTGTTGTTCTTCATGTACGTCCAGACGTCCCTCTCCTCCAGGCTGTGGGCAAAGGAGCAGTTGCCAATGTAGTGGCACTTCTTCTGCTTCATCACATGCACGCACATCTGCATGAAACACCAACAGTCAGGTTTCCATGCACTAAATTAGATTACTGAAATAGTCTTCCACACCTCTGTGTGATGCTTGTTGCATTCCCCAAATTTTCCTTTTTCTTTAAAATTGTGAAAATCAGACACTTACGTCGTATTGCTGCGGATAGGTGCGGGAGAACGGGAGAGGACGAACGACAACCCACTTCTTCTTCTCAAAGGATTTCACCAGCAAGACTCGCCGCTCCTTAGTCCAGCTGCCACGTCGATGAAACACACGCCACATGGTTTGCTGCTCGCGAGCTGAAAATACCACCGCGTGCTTTCAGTGCGGCCTCACCTGTGTCGCGCCTTGGCAGTGCAGTACTTCAGGTTCTTGTCAGGCTCGTTCACCTGCCCCTCCCTCCAACACTGGCCGCACACGAACTTCATTTTCAGGTTGAGGGGACGGCCCCGGCCTGCGCCACCTCCCAAGGCGCCCATGCCCAGGCCTCCCATGGAGGGGACGCCGCCGATGCCGTCTCCCGCCCCTACGCCGCCACCTCCCATTCCCCCGACGCCTCCGACCGGTAGGCTGCTGCTCGGGTGGGGAATATGGATGGGCTGACAAAGGGAGAAGGAAGTTATCAAAAATCAAATCAACTTTATTTGTATAGCACTTTTCCTGCAAAGAAATGCAACACAAAGTACTTTAAGTTAATGACATAAGCACAAGAACTGCACATTGTACTGTCTCACCCTCTGCTGCTTCTGGGCATTCTGCTCCAGTCTTTGCCAGTGTCTTTTGGACTCCTGAACCATCTCTTCATGGGTTATGCCTGCAAACAACATAACATATATTTTCTACTTGATCGATAAAAATAATAATTAAAATTCAAAATAATTACGGCCCAGGCCTACAGCATCACGCCGACTCACATTGCAAAATAAGTACAGTGTGTTGCCTTCACGTACCCGTGTCCTGCTGCAGCACCCAACATTTGAGCTCTATGACGGAGTGTGCAAAGGAGCAGCTGTCCTCGCGCTGGCAGCCGTAGCGAACCTCGTGGCGGCACACATCAAACTGGCAAAGCGGGTGCAGGGGGCGCACCTTGCTGTAACGCACGTTGGCCGACCTCACCACATGCACCAGGCACCTGCAGTGAGATTGTGTTATTTCGCATGTCCTCATCATAAGGTCCATTATGATGGGTCGAAAATCGTCACACTCACTTGTTATCGTCAAACGGGTGTCGAGCTGTGAGGTTTGAACAGACTGACAGGTTTTCTTTGCTGCGCTTGCTGATGATGCGGGGCTTACTATCAAAACATTCCTGTAGAAAGAGACAAGGCGTACAAATGAGCCATCTGAGGAGAGAGGACCCCCGCTGGAGTGATTGACCTCACCTCACAGAGGAACATGAACATGCCCATGTGGAGCTGCAGCAGTCTGGTGACGCTGAGCGCGCGTCTTTCTGTGCTACCCAGGGGGTCAAAGAGCAGCTCGCGGCTCAGCGCGCCCTTCCTCTCCTGTGTCCAAACATCGATTTCCTCCTGGCAGTATGCAAAGGTGCAGTTCTCGCCGTACTGGCACTCCTGGCGCTCCTGCACCTCTGTGGGAGACAAAGAGAGGAGGAAATGAAAAAAAATAAGTAGCGTTATATAGTTGTGAACACACCTTTACAGAGTACAAAGGCTCCTAAAAAGTTGTTCCGTGCAGGCCGAGGCCGAATCCTCTTCCAGGTGGGGTCGTCTGTGTTTTTCAAGCGACACAGCAGGACGTCCCTCTTGCATCGATGTGCTGCCTCCGGTTGATATTTGTAGTCCATAACTCGTGGACCTGAAAGTATACGATGCACATAAAGCTACCTGAAGCTAAGATAACCATCCTATACTATTAACCCTCTGACCTATTCGGCTATAACACGCATGGCAGGCCTGGCGGAACTCGTGTGTGCTAGTCAAAGGATTCCTGGACAACATAGAGAGGTTTGTTCCTGCTGGACCATTCTGAAGAAGAAATGGACCATAAAGATACACAACGTTAGTCAGAAATGGTTCCATTGGCAAAACAAAGCAGACAACGACACTGGATCATGTGACTCACTGCTTGTGTAGAGCTGTGGTTGCGCATACCAGGGATGAAGCTGTGACACACTCGGCCCCCTTCAAGACCACAAACACAAAATACATTTTTTCATACTATTTAATGTGGTTTAACAAACGTGCAAAACTTCACTGACCTGGGAGAGTGTACTCTGATAAAGAGTCAATACCGCCGGCGACGACGCCGGCTTTTCCTTCGCCATCCAGGGCTCCGGTTGAGAAGCCTCCTCCCAGAGCGTCCTGCACCTGGGTGGAGCCTTGGTCTCGCTGGGCCAGCGGCGAGTAAGCCTCCAGCGGGGGGATTTCACTGATGGAGGTGCCGAAGAAGGTGGGGGCAAGCTGGGCCGATGGAGCCGGGAGGTTGGGGGAGTAAGGAGGCCGCAGACCCACAGCAGTGTTTGGAAGGTTGGTGGGGATAGCACCTTGGACTGGACTCTGAAGCAGGACACAAGCAAGACAACACGGGCGATCATCGCCAGAATTGTATCCCATGTTGGCTCTGCAGAGGCCTGTGATTGGCTGATTCATTCATTGCAAGTGTCAAGTGCACCACTTTTATTTCAAGACACCCGGCAAGGGTGCTACGCAAATGAAAGGTGAAACGCCGATGAAGAAACTCAAGTAGAAAATATATACAGTCATCCATTGCTCTGTTGGTTGTTTAGCCAAAGTTAGTCAATAAAGTTATCGCTTTTTCATGATTGACTACGGCCTATTATTAAAAAAATATCAAAAGTAAAAATTAGTGACCACTGTTGACTAAGCTAAGCCAATTTACAGAATTTTACTGTTAGTGTCTCAAAAGATTCATTACGTCTTCAAAATATTCCTCCAAAAATGTATCTTCTATAAAAAAAAAAAAAAAAAAAAAAAAGAGGGGTCGGCTTTTACAGTTCACATTTGGGTCAAAACGACAACGTGTGCAATTCCTGTCCCTGAGATCAGCACCCACCTCGCTGACTTTCTTGGGGATGCATTCCAGGAGACTGTCGAGCTCGTCCTTGATTACGCTGCTGCATTCGTCCATGTGTTCTGAAACAGGAACCGAGTACGGCATGGGCGGCAGGGACTGGCTGCTGGGGCTCTCCGACAGGTCAGTGCACGGGGTCATGACGGAGGTTGCGGGATCGTCGCTGACTGGAATGGGCGTGGCCAAAGGTGCAGGGATGCACTGTGCGCTCGACAGGTCTGCTGAGGATGTGGGGAACAAAGCATGGTGAGGCATGACTGTGGAGACAGGAGGCACGTTTGTAGACTTCGCTTTTTTTGTTGTTGTTGCCATACCTGGTCCCATGTCGCCTAAAGACTCCAGCCCATTGGAGGACAACTAAAATAAAAAATTAAAAAAATCCGCAAATTAGCATCGCTGTCTTTTCTTCAGCATCAATGAGCTCGGACACGATCAAATACCTCTCCAGTAGGTGGTGTTGTCTCGCCAAGACTCTCTCCTTCTGTGGTTGTAGACTCCGTCTGGGGGCTGACGTAGGCTTTACGGCCCTTCAGTCCCAGTTTATTGGCCAGATCCTGAGCCAGATCATTCACCTGTCTGTCCTAAAAAATGTATTTTAAAACACACCAAAGCAAAATGTATTAGCTGGATCACAACGCCCTTGAGTCTCAAATTTTCTGGCGACAAAAACAGGAAACCATGTGTGTCAATGTCAACTTAAGCAGGCATTTTTTTTTTTTTTAGAAATAACAACACTGTAGACCAGGACTTGATGAGGTGGTCTACATCAGGGGTCTCAAACTTGCGGCCCGCTGGCCATTCACCAAAAAATAAGTGCTAATGCAACAGGGTTGCACAGGTTCTTACAGGGTTAAACAAATTTTGCTTGTCACATAGGGAAATTGTAGCAATCGCATGGAGATGACAAAGCTACAACGCAAATAAGTAGGTCATGGGAGGGCCACACATCAGCTGAGAGAAAGAAAAAAAAACAACGAAAATGCTAATTTTCCAATATGGCTGTTTAATTACAACAAATGGATCCTGCATATATGACATCCCCTCCTAAACTAAATGTATTTAGCGCACTGCACACGTCAAACTTCCCACCCACCAGCAAAAGCAGTCCGCCTGGCGTCAACCCTCGCATCCGAATGAACATCATCAGCAGGAGCAACTTACATTTGGTGCGGTGAGAAGACACTTTGTGCCACACTCGTAAGCCTCACGGAATCGTCCCAGGTCTCTCAGGCAAAGCGCTTTGCGGTACAAAGCCCTGCGACTGCCTTCAGACACAAAAAGTGCACTTTCGCAGTCCTGAATGCCCCGCTCGAACTCTCTCTGGATGGGATAAAAACAAGCGGTGCGTTACAAAAAAAAAAATCCACCTTTCAGAGTTTGTGTGTGGACAGGTCCCTCACCAATTGGTAGAAGGCAGCAGCCCTGTTCACATAGAGGCTCTCCAGCAGTTCATGAGGGATGACAAGGGCCTCAGCCTGGGCGTAGCGGGCAACACTGATCCCTTCGCCGTACTGCTGGCTTGCCTGACGAGAGTCTCCTTCTCGAAAGCAAGCATTGCCCTCGTCCAGCAGGTTACACACCAATTGAGTCAGAAAGGCCTGAAAGAAAGATGGAGAGTTATTTGATAATGAGCATGTCGTATCAAACCAGTTCAGTCATTGATACATTTGTGCTGTGCTAAATTTGAAGAGTTGTGAGTCTTTTCATTCCAGTCCTGTAGGTAGCAATTCTTTCCATGATGAATCAAAGACAGCAACCTTTATACTGTCTTTTTCACTGTTCACTCCCGCTATGCAACCCCTCCTCTTCCATACCTTCACAGGGACCTCTAAATTTTTTGCGTATGTGTGTAGGGGGCGGCACGGCGGTCGAGTGGTTAGCGCGCAGACCTCACAGCTAGAAGGACCAGTGTTCGATTCCACCCTCGGCCATCTCTGTGTGGAGTTTGCATGTTCTCCCCGTGCATGCGTGGGTTTTCTCTGGGTACTCCGGTTTCCTCCCACATTCAAAAAACATGCTAAGTGAATTGGCGACTCCAAATTGTCCATAGGTATGAATGTGAGTGTGAATGGTTGTTTGTCTATATGTGCCTTCACACAAGTGCAGCGGGTTGTGACCCACGCTTTACAGAATGACACACACCACACTTCAGTCACCCACTGTAACAATACAAAACAACACAGTAATTATTCCCACCTCATAATTTTCTGGCTGTGGGTAAGGCAATGAGGACCTGTGAACAGAAAATAAGAGTCACTGAACACAACAATGTCAAGAGACTCTAGTTTAGAGTAGAACTGTACCCACTGGATAAAACTCATTGCTTTTTGGATTTCCTCTCTTCGCCTCAATCGATCAGACTCCATTTCCTGAGGATGGAAAGACATTACACTGCAGCATTATGCAGGAATATTCACACATTTCAAGAAAACGTTGGTAAATATTCCCGACATAGACAGGGCCTACCGTAGATAAACATGCTATGGAGCTGTTTGATTTCAAACAAAACCGAGTGTTAGATGAGGTTAGCGTTGATATTGTTCATTAAACCAACATACACACAAGATATATTTAACTTGTAAACCGCAGCGTTTTGTTAGCGGACGCCTGAACTTCAGTGGAGATTTGGAAGGTTAGCATAGTGCAAATGCTAACTCGTGGTTTTCTTCATATCATATCGTCTCCATTGTAGCGTGACGCCGACACCAATGGCGTGAGAATCAACAGCAAGCATTACTTGAATGGCCGAAAACGTTACACCAGTTACCTGAAGGTATCAAGACGTGGTCAGGCTTTACAGGTTTGACCCGCTAACGCTAGTCGTGCTAAAGGCTAACGAGTTCGAAATTAATTATCATCACGTGCAAGACTGCAGCCATTAGAATTGTATAGTCGCATTTACACTTAAATGTTGTTGTAAATAATTACCACAAGAATACACCAAGTTAAGAGTCAGTCATTATTTAAAAAAAAACACACACACACAAAACTCACCCCACAGTTAAGTTCCTGTGCTTTTGGGATCGCTGGGAGCTTCACAGAGCGTTAAAGGAAATGAAAATAGGATAATTTCAACAAGTATCAGTCGAAATCCGAGCGCATATTTGAAGGTTTGCTGTTCTTGTCATTGATTTGTAGATGGAGTTTGTTTTTTTTTTTACGAGCTACAGCTGCTGCTGAACTGCTCCCTAGCTAATGTTAGCCTCCTCTCTGCTAGCTGTTTTGGCCAGTGCGGTGCAGTACGGCAACTGGTGATGTGTTGGTCGCGAAGGAAACGGCTCTTTGATTCGGTTCTTTGAATTGAACTACGAACCAACTAAACGCTTCATTCATTCTCTCCATTTTTGATGTTGTTTACTTTCGGTTTTTCTTGTTTAATTGTGTTCATAGAATACGTTTTATTTGTGATACACAGGTTAAAAATGTAAGCAAATAAATGTACAATATATGTTTGCAAGTACAAACATAACTGTCCCAATACTGTCCTATTTATTTTCTTCTTTCATTTTCATTTTTTTTATATTGCATTAATTTCTTTCTTTCTTATTGGAAAATGGTAAAATATAAACAAGTAAACAAACAAACAGTAATTGTTGAGACACGGAGAAGGGGTAAGATTGAATAATTTTTAGACATGTCAAAGTGTAAACATGTGGTGTTCCTTAATGTAAGTGCGTTAACATGTTCCGAGCAAATAAAGCCGTATCCTTACCTCTGAATGTGTTAATGTGTGCGCTAACTTGAAGATTATACAGTATATCGTATACACTACAGTAAACACACAGTATTATGACAAGTCAATTTTTGCAGTTTGGCGCTTGAGCAGCAGGTGGCGTCAGTGCACCTGAAGACATTTGTAACCGTGACGTAGACAAAGAGAAAGAACCCGGAAGACATGACGTCACATTACTCGGCAACCGGCGCGGTTTCAGACACATTGGCGAGTATTACGTATTATTATTTCCGTGGATTTTCCTCATATTAGTAAGGTTCGTTGCTTGTTGGCAGTTATATGTTTTCCAATTGTGATTGTGCAGTGGACCGTAAGGCCAAATTTCCCCTTTGTGAAGTTTGAGCTAACCTATGATTTAATAGAGTAACTATGGATAAGTCAGAGTAGCACCTGCTAGCTTCGCTCGAGCTAGCTCTTTTTTGTTCTTAAGTAAAGACGTCTGTGGTTTCATCACATGTACGTTTGTGAAACGTTTTTGTCATTATTTTGGACGTCACTATCTGATTTGTATGCTTACCTCATTCAAAACTTACCTGTAATTAACTAAAGTCTTGTTTGGATGTCTTTTCAGACATCATGGCTTCAGATGACATTGCACAGCTGGTTGATGCTCTTTCCAAAACACATGTTGGGGATGGAGAGTTGAGCTTTAAAGGCTTAGGAATGAAGCTGGACAACGCAGAATCAGGTTTAGTATACATACACAACTCCATGCTCGTACTGATGTTAAATGTTAATTTTGTGCTTATAAGTTGTTGTTGTGGATGTCTTAATTTTATACTCAGCAATTAAAGTAATAGCATTCCATCATCATACATACGGTTTCTCTCGACCGTCTGTGTAAATATAGTGGAAGAACTGGTCCAGGAGATAGAACAGTGCCATGACTTGAGATCTTTGCGCTTGGAGGGAAACACCCTGGGGGTGGAGGCAGCCAGTGCCATCGCTCGGTCACTGGAAAGCAAAGATCGGCTCCAGGTGTTTATTTTCTAGCGGAAAGTTTAGAAAAACACCCTCGATATCAAATCGTGTCTGTTAATGATGATAGTTTTTCAATGAAAAACTGTTTTTCAGAGATGCTATTGGAGCGACCTTTTCACAGGAAGACTACGCTGTGAAATCCCAAAAGCCCTGGTGAGAAGTTAACCTATTTGTTCCACTGAATGACATCCAATTGTAGTTTTATACAGAAAACACAGCACCGTTGGTGCCTCTGACAAAAAAAAAAAACAAATTGCCAAATTCATGTGTTTATCAGGAATCACTGGGAAGTGGATTAATGATCGCAGGGGCCCGGCTGACGGTGCTAGACTTGAGTGACAATGCATTTGGACCAGATGGCGTGCATGGGATGGAACAGCTTCTGAGAAGCCCCACCTGCCACACATTGAAGGAGCTGAGGCTCAACAATTGCGGAATGGGAATCGGAGGAGGAAAGGTGAGCTCTAAGCTTTACTGGCGATGAAAGAAACAAAAAAAACACACACTGAGCTGTGTTAATGCGTGTCGATGATGGAAATGCTGTGTGCTTTCTGTAGATCCTGGCTGAGGCACTGATGGAGTGCCACAGACGGTCAGTGGCTGCTGGATCTGCGCTCACATTGAGAGTATTTGTCGCTGGGAGGAACCGTTTGGAAAACGAAGGATCCAGTGCCTTGGCCAAGGCCTTTCAGGTATGTATAAGTATGCAACTTACCTGATACAACTGCATCAATTTTAGGAACAGCTTATAAATAAGTTATTTTTCCATATAAACACAATTTTAGGAGTGCAATAGCAGACAAATTGATATCAAATACAGCTAAGTCAAATTAACAAGACAGAACATTGCAACTGCATACATGTTTTTTTTTTATTTCAAATGGTACCCTCAATGAAGTACAGTGAAGTACTATTTGGAAAGAATTGAAATCTCTTATTAGTTGTCTTATATTAATTTAAAAAAAAAACCATCTCAGTTGATGGGAAGTCTGGAGGAGGTCCATATGCCCCAAAACGGCATCAACTATGCAGGAGTCACTGCTTTAGCTTCTGCCATGCGACACAACCCAGACCTGCGGGTGCTCAACCTCAACGACAACACCTTCACGAAGAGAGGGGCACTGGCTATGGCTCAGGTGAGGCTTTTTTTTTTTAACTCTAACACCAGTCCTGTCCATGGAGATGTGGATCAGCTTTTTCTACTCTTGTCGCTGCTTCAGGCTCTGAGACATCTGAGGAACGTCCAGGTGATCAACTTTGGTGACTGCTTGGTCCGCTGTGAAGGCGCCATCGCACTCGCAGCAGTTCTGAGAGAGGGGTTGCCGATCCTCAAGGTGAGCCTGCTACCCAAACTCACACCTCCATGACGATAATCTGGTCTCGTGTTGTGTTACTCTACCTTCAGGAGTTGAATCTGTCCTTTGGCGAGATCAAAGAGGCGGCGGCACTCGTGGTGGCTCAGGCCGTCATGGAAAAACCTTACATGGAGAAAGTGGATTTGAACGGTACATGGACTAAACACCAAGCATAGGCGGTAATTTTTTTTAATTATTATTATTTTTAAAACGGAATATTACTTATGTGTGTCAGGGAACTTTTTGGGTGAGGATGGCTGTGAGGCTCTCAGGGAAGCCATGGAGAGCCAAGACAAAGCTGACATGCTGGCTTCACTCAGGTAATGTTTGTGTGCAAAGCAGGAGGTAAGTACGTTGAGGGTTCTCATTCCAACTCGTTCTGCGCTCACTCAAGTGACGACGAGGGACCTGATGAAGATGATGAAGGGCATGATGATGATGATGATGATGATGACGATGATAACGACGATGACAGCTGCTACAAAGAAGAGTTTAGATCAGAAAACGGAACGACAAATGAAGACAGTCCTTCCAAATCCCATTGTCCAGTAAGATGACACTTCTAATATTCTTCTCCTTTTTCAAAGATGGGAATATTTAGGTTTATTTTAGGTATTCATTTAGCAATGGTTATAATTATTGTTGCATGTGCGGAACATCAGAGGCCAGGCATTCCATTTCTATCATGTATACAGTGGGATGAAAAAGTGTTTATTCATATTTTTCTGTCCGGGGTGCACAGTGCCCGTTCATCAATATCTGCCACCTTGCTACTTTCTAATGCACTCCAAATCATTATTAAAGTTGCTTATTAAACAAAAGCGCTAGCTACAATTAGAGCATTTACAGTATAACGTATGTGACAGGAACAAAAACAAGAATTGCAGCGTTTTTTTTGTGATTGTGGTACTTCAGGATGAAGTCTTATCTTTCCTCCACGCCCCATCCACTGAGAAGCTTCTTCAGCTCGGAGAGATGACGAAGCATCTGCTATCAGAGGTAGGAATTTAACCCCAAAAAAATAAAACATTGTGTGTACACATGACATTGCTTCCTCAGGTGGACACGGCGGACCCACACAAGTCTGCTGATGTGCTTCTGAAAGTGGCTTCTTTATACAGCGAGGAACCTGTCACCAAGACCACAGTGCTGGAAACTTTTGGTGAATAAGATGGCTTATCTCTGTGGGTCCAATGTGTCTTTGGAAGGTGATACGATACGTCCTACCCGCTGTCTTCTGACCAGACGTCTTTGTCTCACAGACACGCTGTTGAGGAAGCTTCTCTCTGGTTCAGCCTTCCAGGCCTACACCTTCCTCTCGTCCCTGCTGGTCCTCATGGGAATCCTCAAGGTATGATATCGCTACCAACCTATCTGTCATGCTGACTGTGTCTTTTTAAGCAAGTAGCTGCATCTCTGCTACGTGGATTATGCTGGTATCGTAACCCGATACTGATACTGGATCAGCCCATAGTCATACAGTAAACAGGCATTTTTATGTGTGTGTCCTTGATTGGCATTTTCTGAACAATTCATGGGAGCCCCGTGAATAGCGGGGATCTACTGTACATCCATCAGCCTTGAGTTTGCGAGTAGGAACTTCTACTAGAACTATCCTGAGTGTAAAACTATGGAAATTTCCTTCGTCCCGGTATGCATGTACTGTATTTTATTGACTTCCTCTCATTTCCATTTCACGTGTCAGGGAGAAGGCAAGAAGAAAAAAGTGTCACTGGTCGCAGGCCAGCTGTTATGTCTAGAACATGGCATCCAGCAGGACTACTTCGCCCAGCACCACGCCTCCCTGCTTCACACCGTCCTGTCAAAGTAGGAACCACAAAAACATCATTGCAATGCCGTGATCCCTGTGAGTGTCTTTATATCATGTGTAACCGTGCAGGAACCGCGAGGCTCTCGATACATGCAGCAATAGCATGGAGAGATTAACCTCCGCCTTGGAGAAGAGGTGCCTCCACCAACGTTGATCAACCACACACACAGGATACTGGGCTTCATCATTCCTCCACAATAGAAGCCTGTAAAACCACTGCTTTTTTTTAATTAAATCTGTCCAGGATATCTTTTTTTTTTTAATTGTATTCATACTAGAGATGTATATTTTTTTATAGAAAGTACACAATACATACCTGCAGACTAACCTCTGGGTTCTTGTGGGAGAAGAAAAGGTCCAGATGGAAGTTGGCGGCAAACGGGCAGCTTTTGCAAGATTGTGCTTGTTTCAAAGCATGCACTTATTTTGATTCTTAAAGGGATACATCACATTCACATACCCGCTGCACTATGGATTGATATAAAGTCATAATTGACATTATGTACAGATGTCTTTGAAGCTGTAATCCATATCATGAAAATGCCATTTCACTTGGCCTGGAACCCCCCCATGCTTGTATGGTGACGTACAGCTCGAAGAAAGGACCTGCATCATCCTGCATCATTTTCACATGTTTACTGTTTAACATGCTAATGGTGGCTTTCACCGTCAGTCTTACTGAAAAGTGTGCGCTTATGTTACTTGCATGTTTGTTTCCACACTTTTTCACCATGAACAGCCTTTAAATGGAAGGAAGAGTGGCTTGAATATTCTGTAATTGCATTTACAATTATCATGTTTGTTGAATGTAATTTTGTACAAAAATCTCAATACACCAACTTTTTTCATGTATTATATTACTTTTTTTTTATTGTTTGATTACAGCACATCCTGAGGCGGTAGAGTGGTCATCTCACAACTTGAATGTTTCGGGCTGCTAACAGTGTCAAAGCGCTTTGAGTGTTTTGGAGGTGGAAAAACGTTATACAAGTGAAATACCCTTTACTACTACAATATATTCTAATGACCATTTGGGGTGTTATGTGTTGTGTTTATGTATGTGTCGCCATGAAAAGATGTGTTCCGGGGTTAGGGGAGGAAAAGGGAGAGCGGACAGGAAGTGACGAGGTAAGCCTCGGAGTTGGCAGGTAGTTATTTTGACGTGGGTTAGGAAATGTGGTACTTCTTGGACTTAAATAGAAAAAGGGCTGTTCCACACCGTGTTACAGTATATACAGTACATTAATTACGTAGTTGTTGGCAGTGTAGCTGTCCCAAATGGGCTATTGTCTTTGCAAGCTAATCGGAAATGATTGTAATGTTTAGCTACTTCTCAATGCAACTGCTTTAAACAGCACGCAAACATGGCTTCAACTTCAAGTAACTCCCCAGAAAGGAACAATGCCGGAACAGGCTGTTGTACGGAATCAGTAAATAAACTAAAAAAACATTTTTTGTGTGAGATTAAAAACATTAATTACACGAAATAACTCCACAGTTTGATGTTTTTTTGTCGGCGTCCATGGCTGCACTGCATTACCGTAATTCTCAGTGTAAACGCACTACTGCAATGCCAAGCGTGGAAGTGTACTTAGACCGCAGACGCGGGGCGGGGGGCGTGTCAGTGACTAGTGAGGGATAAAGCCAGTTTGTTTTGGATGAGGGACAGTCAGGGGAGACAGTCAGCCTACAGAACCCACTAGCAACTGGACGGAACCAAGGTGAGTCTGCTCTCTTAAAACTCAAATGAAAGCCTAATAAGTTTATTATTACCAGGAAGCTGCTGCTCATTTTTTAATTTTTTGCTTCCAACAACCTTTTGGTGTATGAATGAATTAAAGCATGACTCCTAATAAAATAACAACATGGAGCCAAAAGTGTTTGGTACTTATACAAATTTTAAATGTTTCCAGATTGAGGATAATTTTTAATCGGTTTTCAGGTTAAACCAACCTGTAACACTGAGGATACATCCTCTGATCCAAATATCGACAATGTAGATACCAAGGGAGGTCTCAGTATCGTGTCGATCCTAGCGTGATAAAATTAAATTTTGCAATTCTCTATGGGGGGTTTGTGTTGTTGATGTCGTTAGATTATATATGATTATATTGTTTGTTGCTTGCGTGTTGATATCATGCAGTATGTTAACTAGGGATGTCTGATAATTATCGGCCCGATATCAGTTTGTCCGAAACACGTATGTGTTCATTCATTACAGGTGATATGTTATTTTACACATGTAACGTATCGGGTATTGAGAGTTGGACAATATCGGACATCCCTAATATTAACATATACTGTATAGGTGTTTAATTGTCTTATTGTATTTATGTAAGTTTTGTCAAAGTGGACCTATTATGCTCATTTTTGGCCCTTTTTTATTGAGTTCTGGACTCCTATAGAGCAGCTACACACAATAACCCAGACAGAAAGCTTTCTAGATCTTCCAGAATCTGCGTCAATTTCAATGAATTAGAAAAATGTAGAAGTAAAAAGTGTCATTGTCAGTTTGGGCCGTACCGGTTGTGTGTTGACGTAGTACAGTATTGAAATGATGCCGACATTTGCAGTATTAGCTTTTGGAGCTGACGCACACACACACACACACCTTGAGGGGAAACACATTTTGGCGGCTGCCAGGGAGAGACAGTGGGCGTCTTTGTGCAGGACAGGCAAGGCTGCATGCTCCTCTGCGGTCTGCACTATGAGCTCAGGGGGGGATGCGCTCAAATTCCTCCGTCTCTAGTTTCTACCCCCCCCCCCCCCCCCCCCCCAAAAAAAAATAAAAATAAAAACACAAAATAATGAAATGTCACTGTAAAGTCAGCTCCTACCATCATCTTGAAGCTGGAGGAATATTTTCTCCCGACTGTAATAATGTGGAGCTTTCCATGTCCACTCTGGGGGATCAAGGCAGTTGATCCGACATGGGAATGTGGTTTTAAGGCATTCCAGTGAACACTAGGGCAGGCCCATCTTGCCAAGGTGGCACCCGTCCAAACCTATAGCCTCACCCTAGAAACCTGCACAATGTAGGGGTTGGTGGGTCGATACAAATATTTTCACTTCGCTTTTATGGTTATTTTCGCAAAAAAATCTGTGTTTTTATATTAGAATTATATTGTTTACAAAGTCTGATGATAATGTTTTTATAATGAATTATGTTGTTAAAAACGTTGTCTTTCAGATGTACTCCTGCCTCTCTCCCGGCACCCCTCGGGTCCCACTGCTCGTCGTCACGCTCCTCTCCCTCCCGACAGCGTTTGCTGCAAAATGCCCGCAACAGTGCCAATGCGACCAGATCCAGCTCACAGTGACATGCATCAACAAGAACCTGACCCAAGTTCCTCCCACAGTGGACGAGGTTTCCCTTTCGTGAGCTTACGAGAAAACACATCTCACCACTGTGAGTGCAGCCCTCGCATTTCAGCAACCGGTACCTTCTCGGCATGTATGGTTTCTGGAATGTGAGGGTTGTACAGTAGATCCCCACCAATGATGGATGCACCCATCAAAACCCCTAAAAATGCCCATTTTTGATACACTAAAGAAGTGGTTCTCAACTGCTGGGTCGCGGATCCATGACGTATTTTAAAAGAAACATGAACACATATTACAGCGGTCTAGTGGTTAGCGCGCAGACCTCACAGCTAGGAGACCAGGGTTCAATTCCACCCTCTGCCATCTCTGTGTGGAGTTTGCATGTTCTCCCCGTGCATGCGTGGGTTCTCTCCGGGTACTCCTATTTCCTCCCACATTCCAAAAACATGCTAGGTTAATTCTTGACTCCAAATTGTCCATAGGTATGAATGTGAGTGTGAATGGTTGTTTGTCTACATGTGCACTGTGATTGGCCCTCCTCTCACCTGAAGACAGCTGGGATAGGCTCCAGCACCCCCGCGACCCTCGTGAGGAAAAAGCGGTAGAAAATGAATGAACACATATTTATTTTCCTTTTCTGTGCAGTGCAGTATAACGCCAGAAAGCAAGTTAATATAAGCAAGCTTAACAATGCACGTCATTGAGATATATCTATTTAGACTATGAAACAGCGTTTCATTATTTGATGAAATTATGCTGTGATCATGCAAGAACAAGTAAACTGATGATAACATAAAATACTTCCCATATTTTGCCTTATTTTGATGATTTAAAACACGAGTGCAACTTCTTTTCAAGGTGCATAGATACACATACTTATGCTAGTTCCGTCAACAACAAGACAACAACAACAATGACCAAGTGGGGATATACTCGACTCACCTTTGTGAGATGCTACATACTCAACTGTACTAAGAACTCCACTTCCAATAACAGCTCTTCTTTTCCCTCCCGATGCAGATTACGGTCAAACTGGATCTTCGAGGGAACGACATCCAGGAACTCCCCACTGGAGCTTTCAGACATACCCCTTACCTGACTTACCTGTCGCTGCAGCGCTGCAACGTCCGCAGGGTGAAAGAAGGCGCCTTTCGAGGCCTCGGCCGCCTGGTTTTCCTCAACCTGGCAAACAACGACATTGACATTCTCTACCAGGTGGGCTCACACACGCAAATAACATCACCTGTAAGACTTACTGTATGTATGCGAGTATGAACGGATGTTGGTCTACATCACAGCATTCTTGACTAAATTAGGAAAAGGAAATCATTTGTGTTTGTCTGTCAATTTGTTTATTAGTTATAGCATAAAAATCCTGTTAAAGACCTTTGGAAAACATGATTAGAGACCTCTAGACATGAACTAACCCCCCTATAGTCACTTTTAAACTCGTATTACCCAATACAGTGGACATAATAAGAGGAAATTAGCCATTTAAGACATACTGTAAATAATGCTATAATGTGTTCCCGAGGAGACAAGAGTGAGTGGCAGACAGGAAGTGATCTGATCAGGGGTTCAGAGTTGAGTTTCAGCTTGGTGTAGTAGCTTGCCTTTTTATTATGGTAATGGTTTAATTTCATTTGAACATGCATCAGATTACAATTGAGTGCATCCCATAATCAGTTCCCAGTTCCACATGTCCAAAAGGAGTAGGAAGAAGCAAAGCTCATTAAATCCTACCCCTCCATCTGGTACTTTTACAATCAGTAACTGTTACATTTGTTCACTTCCTGCTTTCCTAATATAATTTAAGTCAATTTAATTTAATTTAATTTAATTTAATTTAATTTAATTTAATTTAATTTAATTTAATTTAATTTAATTTAATTTGAGCATCCAATGACATAATGGGTACCATAGTAAGTGTCAATATAGTGACGTATATAGCACATCATGACTGGTTCAAGACTCTTCATCCTTGTATTTAGCAACCATCAACTGCTTCTATTGTTTCTTGAACTGGCTCATCGTTGTGCATTGAGGGTCTTACGCAATCCATCCCATAGTTTGATTCCTCATACTGAAATGCTATGGCTTTTTGTTGTGAGAGAATTCAAACCTGCAATAAAGCCAATAGAATGTCTGTTTTCCGTAGTCTAAAAATGCAGAATTCTAATAACTAATAACTAATAACGGTCTCTTTGGTCTGTGAGAATCCAGGAGTCCTTTGACGGTCTGTCCTCGCTGAAGCAGCTCATGATCGAGCGAAATCGTGTGGAGGAGATCCAACCCGGCGCTTTCTCTCAGCTCGGCTTCCTCAACCTGCTCTCCCTTTCCCACAACCAGCTTGTCTACATCCCCAACATGGCCTTCCAGGTACGCACACCTGCAAGGAGGCTACTTCCTGTTTGGTTTCCTGTCATGTACCAGGTGTCTTCTCCTCACAGGGTCTGCAGAACATCAAGTGGCTTCGACTGAGTCACAACTCTCTAAATTACTTAGACATTGAGGCCTTTGCAGGTTTGTTCACACTCAACCGTCTCAGTCTGGACCACAATGAACTGCAGTTTTTCCCCACGGAGACCATGACCAGGTTAGAAAACCTCTAAGCGTCATAGCCGGCATGGCACTACTTGAATGAAAACATAAATAATCCCCTCTTTTGAGCCAGATTACCTGAAGTGACCCGTCTGGATCTGAGCTACAACCCCATGACTTACCTGGGTGAAGAGTCGGTCTCCATGGCCAAGCTAACCCACCTTTTCCTGGACCACATGTCCCTCCAGGACCTGTCCAACACAGCTCTATCCCAGTCCCCCAGCCTCACCCACTTGGACCTCAGCCACAACCAGCTACGTGTCATACAACCCTTCAATGAAGGCAACCCGAAACTGGCACGGATCCACCTGGCCGGGAACCCCATTTACTGCAACTGCTACCTGAGACCGCTCAGGTAACCCGGAAACCGGTTTTCCACAGACCCCACTCTGAATCTTCTTTGCACTTTTGTACAGGGAGTGGGCCATCAACCGGAAGGTGAAGTTGATCGGGACGTGTGCAGGACCCTCACATCTCTCTGGAGAGAACCTGGAGGCCGTCCACCCCAAGGAGCTGCGGTGTCAGAGCCAGGAGGCCATGCTGAAGGCGGAGTTCGAGGAGGCGAGTCGACGGGCTCCACCACCCACCGAGGAGCCGGAGAGCAAGGTCAAGTGTCCTGCTAACTGCGTCTGTGAAGTGAGTAGAGATGTTTTGGTTGACAGTTGAGGTCTCCACAAACAAACTTTGAAAAGTTCCTGCCTTCAGACGGAGACTCATCACGCGTCCTGCGAGAACCGCGGTCACACCAAAGTTCCTCGTGGTTTCTCTCCCGACACGCGCCTCCTCGACCTGCGCGGCAACAATTTCCACTACATCCCGAGCAACAGCTTCCCCGGCGTTCCCCAGGTGGTGTCACTGCACCTGCAGCGCTGTAAGATCGTGGATGTCGAGGATGGAGCTTTCAGCGGCATGAAGGGCCTCATCTACTTGTACCTCTCCGAGAACGACATCTCAGCCCTAAGCCCCGACGCCTTTAAAGGTATTTTCAACTTGAAAAAACTGGTTTCACGTTTATGGTTTTTCCTTGGGTGTCCTCTACAGGCCTCGCTCAGCTCACTTATCTCCACTTGGAGAAGAATCGCTTCACCATCTTCCCCAAAGGAGCCTTCAAACTGCTTCCGGGGCTACTCACTCTCCATTTGGAGAACAATTCCATCGCAAAGCTGGAGGAAAACATTCTGGGTGGCGCAGAGAGCCTCAGATCGCTCTACCTCAGTGGAAACAGTATCGAGCACGTATCTCCGAAGGCTTTGGAGCAGGCCAGTCATCTGGATACACTCCACCTGGCAGGAAACAAGCTGAAGGAGGTGCCCACTGGAGCCCTGAGCAAGGCGGGGAACCTGAAAGACCTGAGGCTGTCACGAAACGCCATTCGATGGGTCGGAGCAAACGCTTTCCAACCTTTAGCAAGATCGCTGAGGGAGCTTTATTTGGATAATATGGGACTGGAGAAGGTGAGTAGGAGTTGGTGGCTTTCCACACGGAACTTTAAAACTCCCGCGTTGTTTTCATGGCGTCATCTCTCACAATTAAGATGTCACAGAGCTCCCTGGCAGGATTAGCTTTGAGGAGTCTCTTCCTGGAGGGCAACCAGCTGGAGGAGGTGCCTGACCTCCACCCACTCACCTCTTTGGAGGTCATCAACCTGGCGGACAACCCTCTGATGTGTGACTGCCCTCTGCTGCCACTCCGTCTGTACGTCTTTACTCCTCAAACACACACTATTTTAATTTTAAAAATGTTATTAATCATGTTGGGTGCATGAGAAAGTGGAAAGTACTGACCACATGGTTATTAATAGCAGGTATATTGTACAACGCATCACCAACAGAACCAATGGTGTAATATCAAACTGCTGAGTCAGCATAAATACCACAGATGAGTTTACCACAGTTAATCTAGGACAGGGGTCTCAAACTCAACGCTCAGGTCTGGGTGAGACTGGGCCGCATCAGGTTTTAAACCCCCCCCCCAAAAAAACGCATTTATTAAAAACAAAAAAAATTTAAAAACTTTGCTTTGGTTCCAATTTTCTACAATAAAAGCTCTGATAAAACATTCCACTGTTCTCAAATATCTTACTTTTTATTTTTCTACACAAAATAAGATGAAAAATAAATAAAATTACCACTTCCACACGGATAGGGAGGATAACTATTAACAGTTATTTAACCTTTAACATGAACATTAATCAAACGTAATAATTTTTTCTGGGTACATGATACCATACAGCATCCATATCAAACTTGCGCGGGCCGCACCAACATTAAACTTTCATATCAAGGTGGGGGCCTCAAACTAGTGTCCTGCGGGCCACATTTGGCCCACGGGCCGCGTGTTTGAGACCCCTGATCTAGGAAATTAACTCGAACTAAAAAAACAAAAACCTAATGTTCAAGTTCTTTAATTTGTCTGGCTGATTTGAAAAAGTAGCTTATTCTCACAATAAATATGAGTATATATGAGTATGTATATGAATATATTTGCCCTTTTCTGCCATCTAGAATATATGTATTGAATAGCTGAATTGAAAAAGTAATTACTTTTGAAAAGCTCTTCTACCATATAAAACATATATAAAAATAGATATTCCTAAAAGAATTAATCTATGATTAATTGGTCAAAGCCTATCCTTAATTATCTTTTCCTCTTGGTCTAGCTGGATCGAGAAAGTGAACCTGAAGGTACGAGCCACCTGTGCCAACCCACCTGAGCTGAGGGGCCGCAGAGTCAAAGACGTCCACGTCTTCAAGGCCTGTCCGGGAGGTGAAGGCCTCCCCTCTGCTCCCAGTGTTGCCCCGAGGCGCGCCAAGACGCCCAAATCCACCAAACCTAAGCCGACGCACCGCAGCCCCATTAAGCGGGGCATGATGCCGAAACCCAAATCCAAACTCGGCAAGAACGGGAAGCTTAAAGCTGCAAAGAAGAGCAACCAACGCGGCACGGCGTGAAACCTCCGGTGTGCTAATGTAGTTTTATTTTGAAATGATCACATTTGCGGTATTTTCTCAGCACTCTTTAATCAAAGTTTAACATTCAGAGTATTAGACGCACATTTCTACTGATGATGTTCGTAGCTGCTCATGAATACGAAAAACGACAACTGGACCACTTGACAAAAGTTAGGTAAAAATAAAAATATGTGTTTAAAAATAAAATGTCACTATACATACACTGGATTGTAGTGGCAACAACTGACTTAAAAAGCAACCACAGCTGCACTAAAAGACAAAATGAGGTAGTTTTACTGCTTTCTACACAATACAGTATACAATAATGATTTACAGCCAATGTAATTTTTTTCGATGACTCACCTATTCTTCAGTTCTCATGATTTTCAATCCATTTTTCCTTATGTCTTTTATGCCGCGTCATGTTAAACCGGAGCTTGACTGGAGATCGGGGTCTCCATCTCCACCTCCTCCACTTTTACTTCCACTGCACTGACTGCGGAGAAAAAAAAAAATTAAGTCAACATACTTGTGATGTGTGGCATAACCTCCTGAGACCCGGGTATGCATTGTCTTGTCAACCCACACGAATGGCTAAATCTAACAGCAACATTTCATTTCTACAACGTATATAAGACGATACAACTCAGTGTGTATGCTTATCGGCCCCGCCTCCACCCACTGAGACAAAGAGACTGTCTGACTGACTAAAGCACTCACTCCGACCCTCATTACTGCCTGTTTGGAGGCGGGAGATGAGCAAAACATACACACGTCAATATATGGAAGCCGGCAAAATGATAAATGATAAGTCATAAATTCATTTATTATCGTCCAGGCTAGTTCCCAACGTAAAGCGAAATCTTGTAACATTCATTCATTCATTTATTTTCTGCCGCGGGGGGTGCTGGTGCCTATCCCAGCTGTCTTCGGGCGAGAGGCGGGGTACACCCTGGACCGGTCGCCAGCCAATCACAGGGCACATATAGACAAACAACCATTCACACTCACATTCATACCTATGGACAATTATGTTTTTGGAATGTGGGAGGAAACCGGAGTACCCGGAGAAAACCCACGCATGCACGGGGAGAACATGCAAACTCCACACAGAGATGGCCGAGGGTGGAATTGAACCCTGGTCTCCTAGCTGTAAGGTCTGCGCGCTAACCACTAGACCGCCGTGCCGCCCTAATCTTGTAACATGCGACATAAAAATATACATTTGTGAGTCTCAGGAGGTTAACAAGGAGGTGAATAAAATGCACACAAGCGGGTTCTTTGTGTCCACTTACTGTCCAGCTCCTCTGGTTCCACCTTGGGTTGAATAAGCGCTGCCTTCGGAGTGAAAGACAAGTCCAACGGCAACACGGGTTGGAGCGTCACATCGCTTGAAGGCTGCTGTCGCTGATCGTCGTTGTCGTCGTCATCATGATCATCATCGTCCTCTTTTGACTGACCACGAGCGTACAATCTCCTCTTGCGTCGTTCTGAAATAAAGCAACAAAGTGATGGCGGGCGGTGACGGGACACCTTTTAGACGACAACGTGTGTTGCGAACGTACTCTTTTTCCCGTACAAAGTTGGCTTTTGTTTCTTGGCCTGCGCCGTCTGCTTTTCGGACGCTTCGACTGGAACACAGAGAGCACCGCGGTCACTTTTATTCAAAGCCAAGAAAAACGGGATCCGTTTCCGCCTCAGTTTGTACTGGTGTCATCGGTTTGAGACTTAAACGCCTCCATCGACGGCGCTACAAATAAACAACACCTAAGAACTCTTAAGGGTGTTACCCAGTCCAGGAGGAGGCTGGAGTTGGTAGCCCGTGAGCTCACACCATCCGATGGGGTAGATGTCGGGGGACTGGTGGTCCACCCACTGGTCAAAGTGATTGTCCCACCCGTCAAAGTGGATGAGGAGCAGGCGTCCGACGCAGCGTTTCACGGTGGCCACGCACACCAGCCGTGGCTCCATCAGGTCCACCGCCTCCAGCTTCATGTTGGGACTGAAGCCGTGTCCTGGGTAGTCCTGTGGCGAGACACAAATAGTCGTTATTTTGGTACATTTCAGATACTGAAACCCAAAAAATATCTCAGCTCCTTACAGCGTTGAATAGTTGTGGTGGTGCAGCTTTGGCTCCCGTATCACTCAGGTAATTTTCCCAGGTGAAGGTATCGGGGTTGTAGCCTGTCAGATTTCCAGCAGGGAATAGTTTGGTGATGTTTTTCCAACCATGGCTCACACTTTCATCAGATTTAACAACTTATGTAAATCGGCCAATACTGATCTGTGGCCAGTTGATCAGAGCGTACACATCAGAGATACACATACATGACATAAACGTAGTACTAATTTAAGCAAAACTTAAAAAACTAGCAGAAAAAGCATTTAATTTGCAATATGTTTGTTTGTGTGTGGTGGAACAAATCAATTACCCTGTGGTACGGTGAGAGGGATGTCATTCTTTTTGCAGAAACCTTTGGGAAGAATTGCATGAGACGACGCATGGTAGCAAAACTTGTCCGAGCCGTTGAGCGACACCGCACCGTCGATACCGACCATCAGGTAGCCGTCTGACAGAACCTGTGAGGAGTTTGGTAAGCGGATACGCCGTCTTTTAAACGGGGGTTCGTGCAGAACTAACTCATAATGTCGTGAATGTTTTCACCTCGTGTACAGTTGCCACGCAGATGCTGCCCAGGTTCAGGGGGTCGATCGCTTCGAGCTTCATTCCTTCCTCAAAGAAACCGCCGTCCATGTAGACAAACCTAGGCTGTAGTGGACATGTGAGGGAATATACGTACAACAACGCTAAGGGCGTACTCACTCGGACAATCATACCGTGCTTGGGCCCAGCATGTTCGTGCTCATGTTTGGCACACTTTGGCCAGAAGCACATGCGTGTTAATAAAAACACAGGATACTCAACACTGCTCAGCTTCCCTAGCACTGTATAATCAATAAGGACCACTTAGTCTAGAACCAATTAAACACAATAAAAAAGGGTTTTGTGTAATACAGCCGTTATGGGATAAAACATGGCAGTAGCACGAATGCTTAATGGGAGAGTGCAGGCCAGGGGGGAATCGCACCCGTCCAGCACAGTACGAACGACCTAGTGTGAGTACGCCGTATTGCAGGCCAGAGTTCATTAGTGGATTTTTACCTTTTTAAAGAGTTGGAAGGTACTGTTGCATTTGCCTTTCCAACCAGCGGCAGCACCTTCGCCGCCATTTCCTGCGACAACACCAGGACAAGTTTATTTCTTCATTAAATTATTATTGTATTATTATTTAATGCAGATATAAAAAAGGGTATACTTACTCTGCGTTTTGATTTCATGACCCACTTTTTTGGACCAACCGATCGGGTGCAGGAGAGGACTGGATATGTGGCACCAGAAATCCGAAACGACGTTTTCAGGGGAGTCGCTCTGGTCCATGTACACCAGCTGCAGGCGTCCCCCGATCATGGAGTGTATGACTGCTTTGCGTGTCCGGCTGACATATTTGGGGTCCACCACCTCCACGCGCATGCCCACCTTTAAGGAGTGTTTCTCTGCAGGCTAACAGGAAGGTGGACATACAAGAACCAGTGAAAATAATCATCATGAAGGGACAACCTATGGCACAGATGTTGTAGTTGATGTATTAGATGTTGCTGTACCACAAGTACAGCCATGTGTATTAACACGTTACAGGTTTATTTTCAGCAGTTTTACCTTCAGGCAGATTTCGACAGGTATTGTGTGAGCCCCCACCAACTTTTTCATCAGATACTCTTTCCAATCTGTGATGTTGGTCACATCTGCAACACACAAGTTGTCATCGTACACTGTATGAGGTACACACGGGTTCATCACATATAATATAGTGGTCTGCAAACTACAACCACAAAGACAATCAAAATGAAATATTATATTTGTAAAGGCACAAGTATTCATTTAAGAACATGAAGTGGAATGATGCTTAGCTTAGCCTTCAATACACATGCTCACCTCGTGGAGGCACCAGCAGCTTGCTGGTCATGGCGCTCCACCCGATGGGGTGCAGCTTCCCTAAAACGAGGCTGCACCAGAAATCACGGCTGCTGTCATGCTCGAAGCCCTCGTATCGCAACAAGGCTTTGTATCCTGGGAGAAGCGAGAGTAAATGCTTACACGGGGCGAGAGGCGGCGTACATTATTATTTAAATAATTTATTATTTAAATAATAATTAAAATATTATAAAGTATATAAATTATTATTATTATTATATTAAATTATTATATAATAAATTATTATAAAAATATAAAATATTTATTTTATTTTTATATATATTTATTTTATTCTGAACATAAGAAAGGGTTTCAAACAGAGCAGGGAAGAAGGACAAACTAAGAAGCCAAAAACATACCACTTCCACACAAAATAGGAGGCAAGCTTTTTTTGACACTATCATGTCAGACATGCTGCAGCTGAGATGTATGAAGCTAATGTAATATTACTGACACCTAGTCGCCACAATAACTTTTTAGCTAATAATAGTCAGGCACGAAAACAGTGATCATTTATTAATTCATTTTCAAAACAACTATGATATACCGAGGGAACGATGTTCGAACTGCGGTGCAGTTAATGTACTGTTAATGTTTTTATTGCACTCTCACTGTTGTTATTTCACTGATATTAATACATCTGAACATGCATACAAGCCCCATGTCCTGAAAAACAGGTCTTGACACACAGGGGGTGGTCTCATATTTAGGATCATCTTGATCTTGACTGATGGATGTACGCACCTGCCATTTGAATGATAGTAGCGATCCAATAACCTCTACCGGGGATGACCGCATTGGTGTTCAAGACCTCTACTTTCGTCCCGACAGTGATGTCATCCCAATGGGAACACATGGGAGCCTTTGGAAGTCAGAAACAATGATAGAATGTGTGAAATGTACAAAACGATCCTTCTACCATCAACTGGGTCAAGTCAGTGTCGATACGTTGATTTTCCTAATTCGTATACTTCATTTAGGGCGCTCAGATTTTGAAGGTCCACTCTGTTTGTGTACTCACGTGACTGAAGCAGGAGACGGATGCACCCAGAGATGTTTCCTTGTCCAAGTAGGCACCCCACTCAAAACCCACAGCAGGTGCTTACAGAATGAAGAGACAAGAATCCCGAGCAGTGTGAGTGCAGTGTGGAGCTTCCACAATAACAAAACAATGTGTGGCACCCTCACCATCCAATGCTGCTGGGGGAGTTTTTTTCACTTTGTGCAACATATTTTTTGATATCGGCTTTTCCTGAAGACACAAGCATAGCATAGCAATATAAAGTTGTGTCCGCAAGAGAATTGTTATTTTGATTAATATAAAGTATGAAACACTAATGTTTATGGGCAAAAATGTCACTGATTTCCCACCTGCGGGTGTGCCGGCATGGATGACCTCCTGGACTTTGATGAATAAGAATTCACCCCTGGCATTCTTTCGTGTTGTTCATCATCACTTCCTCCCTCTGTACCATGTGACTGGGATGTCGCTCTTTCACTACATTTTGCCTATAAAGGAGGTTAAAATAAAAGATGCACATTGTCATATGTTAAACAGCCAAGAGGCTTGTTTAGCGCACAAGAAAATAACTACTCACTGTAATGTTAGACTCATAAGATTCTGGAAAAATGTTCCAGTGCTGGCAATTCTTACAGCCAGTTCCATTGCAGGAGGAGCAGTGAGGGCGGACAAACACAGTGGGAACAGCTCCAGGTCGCAGCTTCAGAATCCCAGAGGATGACTTAGGATCAAAGTATTCTTTCCCAAAATGCTCGCTGCACAGGTGACAGTTGTGTGAGGCAACCCAGTCACTGCGAGTCCGCTGAACCTGCTTCTCCCATTTGCGAAACTCCTCAGCATCTTTGGGGAATTTAAACAGCGTCACGCCATCTTCTTCGGTCTTGTTACACCCGTACGCCACGCAGTGGTGCGACATCCTGTACTTCATGGAGCTACAAGATTAGTCACATGGATCCGATAACCTTGATGGCAGAATCTACAGCCACTGCTTATTTCCTCCAGTTGTGGACATTCTAGACGCTCTGCGCACAAAAACAGTTATTGTATGTCACAGCAGTCAACCACATGTTGCAGCATGTTTTAAGAAATGTATGGCTACTGTACACGAAGTGTTTTATAAAAATGATAAACAGCGCAGACATGCAGCTATTATTTTGTAAAATCGTGAGATTAAAGTCATGTTTATTCAGAATCAGAAAAGGTTTATTGCCAGGTATGATCAAACACATACTAGGAATTTGTTTTGGTATACTAGGTTTAAAAAAGAATGAAAAATACAAAATATACAGAATAACAGTATAAATACATGTACACAGTCTGTTTTTTGTTTGTTATTCTGGAAGTGCAGTCTGATTGTTTTTCCTAAAAGTCCAAACTGGGCGTTAATGTAACGCATATAGTGAAAGTGTATTCATGTTAACAGTACATTTTTTTTATGTGGAAATGACCGTTAAAATACGCTTTATTCTAACTTGAGAGATATTAGGGAGAGGAATTTGAAGAACGACAATACATTTAAAGTATCATTTGAACCAAAACACGAGTGTTCTCAAACACAAAGCAAACTAACAACTGCACTAACCTAATAGTACTAACGTCGGTTTAAGTTTAACAATAAAACAAATGCTTCTATTAAATATATATACAATATTTGCATATGGTTATATAAATAGGTAAGTCGCATGTATCAACATTATATGATACTTACCGCAACACTGTACTTTTAAAGCCGTTTAGTTCAATCACACACAGAGGGTCGCTTACATTCTACGTCATCGCGTCGCTGAACTGTACTCTCGCGAAACCATTCATCTCCCTCGTGAGGTCAGAAAGGTGTCAGATTTGATTAGGCGACATTTAGTATTATTATGTGAATGTATTACTATGTGAAATACCTTATTAGGATATAAGTGACTAAATGTGTACAATGATCTGTAGAATTTCTGTCTTTCTCCCGGGAATGTCAACAACAAACAACTATAATGACAACTATAATGTCTCTTTCGCAGAAAGTCCACACGGTGGCGCTCGTTGAAGCTGCCCATGGAGAAGGTGTTATTCTGCTGGACTTCCTGCACTCATCTTAAGTAAGTACACTTTATTAAAACAAAAGGAAAAAAAATACACTGAAACACATCCAAGATAGTGTGTAAGGTGTGTTCCATTGGAGTGCAAAGACCACCGTCTCAATGGGACTTTGTTAAGCTAATCTTAACCAGTGCTTGATCTTAACATCAGTATGTTAGCTAAGGGACAGGTAATGTAAACACATGTGATCAGTGGTAGTATAACAGAGTTGAATCGATACTAGCATGATAAGTTTGATATTATACAGTTCTCTACTATGCTTATTTTCACAAATGTTTGTGTTTTCTGTTGTGCACTTCATTTTGTTACATTGTTTATATTGTTTATTATATATATATATTATATTTTTTACAAATTTAGGGAATAAGTCACTGGACACATATATTCAAGATGGTGGGTTCACGTCCTTTTTTGCTGTATAGATGCAAAGTATGAGAAGGTATCATGTGTGGCTTGGATGCAGCCACAACCAATGAACTTGAAATTGTTGCACCCTTGAAAGAACTATATCAGAACCCCTTGGACAGTAAATGTGTTTTTATTTACTTGCTGGCTAGTACAGTATAGCAAAACTCATTCTTTCACACAGTCATAATTCAAAGAGAGAAAGAAGCACCAGCAAGCACGCATTTTGACCACAGAGCGGTGAACATGCTTGGTATGTACAGTATGTTGCATCACAATTCGGGGAAAAATGCTACATAACAAATTGTTTCTTTTGCAGGAAAGCTGCAATAGGATGAGAAAGGAGTTACTGAGGAGGTGTGCTAATGTAATTTATTTAGTTAATATATAAAAGTAGTAGGCTGCACGGAGGATGAGTGGTCTCGTGCAGGCCTCAAAGTGAGGAGACCAATTCCACCCTCGGCCATCTCTGTGTGGAGTTTGCATGTTCTCCCCGTGCATGCATGGGTTTTCACCGGGTACTCGGCTTCCTCCCACATTCCAAAAACATGCTAGGTTAATTGTTGACTCCAAATTGTCCATAGGTATGAATGTGAGTGTGAATGGTTGTTTGTCTATATGTGCCCTGTGATTGGCTGGCCACCAGTCGAGGGCGTACCGTGCCTCTCGCCCGAAGACAGCTGGGATAGGCTCCAGCACCCCTCGCGACCCTCGTGAGGATAAGCGGTAGAAAATTAATGAATGAATATTTAAATTGCCCTTCAAAATCCCCTTCAGGATGATACATCCAAAGTGTATGAAGGAGAAAATACTTTTTCCACTCAGGGCCACAAACTAAAAAATAAAAGAAAGTGGGAGCCCATTTTAATATTTGTATATTTTTTATTTTGTAAAAAGACACAAAAATTGCATAATTGCAAAAAATATGAATTTAAAGACAAAACATGTTATTATTACATGTAATTGACATGTTATAGCATCAACAGTTCAGCTTTTTATCTAGTTAATTTTACTTCTACAATGTGCTGCAGGCCAATTAAAAAATACAACGACCAATCTGTCTCAATTTGGACATCCCTGCTTTAATCAAAATGAAATAAAATATAAAGGCTATGATGATGTCTTTTGATGATATGACGTATTTGTCTTTTGAAATGTTGTCATCAACATCTGACATAACTTATTTTCTTTCTCTTTGTGGCAACCCAAAACCAATTCCCAGTGGTATTTGAATCTTCATAAAGATTTTTATCTCAATAAAAAAAAAAATCATCAAAAATGTATGAAAATAATTAATGGCATACATTTTTAGGTATTGGTCAGGTACCTTAGAATGCATTTGGTTGGTTATGGTGTGCTTACATTGCAGGTGTTTTTTGGTTAAATTCATTAAAAACGCAATGTTGGTCCATAAAAACGTGACTCGTTTGAGATCTCATTACAGCGCGCGGTACAAGAATGCAATTTGTGCCTTGTGCTAAGCGGCAGTGCGCCAAAGAAAAGGAAAGCCATCACCATGAAAGTGAAAATGAACATCATAAATAATCTCAGAGAGAGGAGACACACCTGCCGATTTTGGCCGCTCTTTTGGTCCGAAGTGCTTGACTGTTGCTACCATCATTAAGGCTGAAGATTTAAGAATGATGAATGAGGGGTCATGGATTCTGTGCACTGCAACATGGAGATCTGATAGAAGAGGTGATCCTTCAGGCTTACCCGGGACAATAATTTAAGAAGTTAGGCGTTGTCATTGTATTATTATTTCATTTAATTATTATGCATTGTCTTTCAATGACTGTATTTCACATGTCCTTTGCATGTTCTGTGTAGTGTGAGTGACTTATGAGTTCATTTAGGTGTAATCTAAGTAGAAGTTCCGACTTAAATCACAGTACAGAACTCATCCGTAACCCGAGAACCAGTGGTATTTACATTTAATTCAATTCAATTCCATTTATTTTCATGCAAAAATGTAACTTTAGCTGCTACACGGAACCAGTTTATTTATCATATGTTTTAATTTGAAGAAACAAAGACAGCTGGACATTTGTCAGTTTATTGTTTTTATTTTTTGTGGTTGAAGTCCCCATCATCTCATCCACCAGCAGCACCAGCACCATCACTTGGCAGGCGAACGAGCCGCTTGTGGCCGACTCACTCCGCTGGAAAGGAGGTTGAAATGACGGATGCGGCCATGGGAGAGATACCCGGGGAAGGTTTATTGACATCTGAAGAAGCCGTGCAAGTTTAGGGAGGAAGCCACTGCCTCTTCACTTCCACCGACCCCTTCCTCTTCCTCCTCCTCCTCCGCTGGCAGAAATTTATAAAGAAGAAAAAATCCGACGAGGGAGGGAGGAGGGGGGTTGATTATACGCCGAGGCTGAAATCGAGAGGCGAACCCAGGGAAAGAGAGTCATTCGTACACGGGACTTTCCCCCTCTTAATCCCCCCGAAGGAGGGGGAAAAGTCGCAATATTGGACACGAAACGGAATGCGCTTCTAACGGCGTGAAAGCGCCCGCAATTGTGGATACTTTATATATTTTTATTTCGAGAAAAATATGGCCGAGAACGTTCTGGACTCTGGCCCGCCTTCAGCCAAGAGGCCTAAGCTCTCCTCTCCGGCACTTTCCGCCTCTGCCAGCGACGGAAACGGTACGTATGGTTGGAATATATCACACATTGACTTGTTTGTAAAGTTTTCGTCGTTTTCCCACTCGTTCGCTGCGTGTGTGTATGAGCCAGAAGGTGGGCGAAGACGCGGGATTTGCTGTTGTGTTTTTGTCGTAGCATGCTAACGTTAGCGTGCTAGTAGTAGAGTGTGTGTCGGACGTGAGGAGGGAGTCCTCCCAGCTAGCTCGCGTGCTTTCCAGCCATTTACAGCCGGAGCTAGGTGCTGTTAGCCGCTTGCTAGCTAGGCGTCGAGCTAGCTAACCAAAGACTGACTGAATTGGTCTTTTAAACCGAGGTCGATTACAAAGTGAAATACAAGCTCTAGTTGGGATAAAGTTGTCATGTTCTAAAGCTTCATTAAACTGTCAGCAAGGCCTTCTCTTTGGGTCGCTAACGTGAAATCTGTTCCCCCCATAAACCCAGCTGTCCCTTGGCTGATGGCAACCGTGAATCGTGTTAACGAAAGCAGAGGTTGTCCACCATATTATTGGCCTTTTTGTGGAGCTAAACGTTGGGCCTGGCGGTTAAGCTTTTGCTTTAGCTGCTTGTGTTTTTGTGCCTAAAAGACTGGCCTGTTCGACAAACTATGTAGCATGGAGTATGGACAGCGCCATGTCCAAAGCATCAAGGTAGCCAGCAGACACTCCTACATTCAAAACTTAATTGTTTATGACTTATTTTCTTCTGAATAATATCTGTAATTAGGTTGTCAGTGCCAATTTTTCCTAGCGAAGTCATTACAGCCATTAGACACATGCATGACACCCTGTATGATGCATTCAATGATAAAGGCAAATACCGACACTACTTGTCTTTTAGCCCATTGACATGACTGTCATCAAAAGAAAATATCAATACGGTCTACAGAAGTAGTCTACAGTGTGCCAACAATATATATCACCTTATGTATCATTTTGTATATTTGGCTCTTTTTAAAGCAATATAAAGTAACAGTAGTGTACAGGTTGTGCAAATATTTGTTTGCTGTATTAAGAGAAAACCAATTCCCATTTTAGTCAGATTTTCCATCAAAAGTGTTGCTATAGCCATTGTTGTTCTTGCTGTTAAAGGCAACATACAAACTTAATTATGTTCTTACCAGCTGTGAAGGTAGTATTTCTATGATAATGCTAGTTTATGGCCCATTTGTAACATGGTGCATTGATGTAGAAGTAGGTGTATTCTGTTCTAGCAGACATTTTTGGGTGTGTATTTACACACCTAGCCCTCACTTGTGGTGTTATGCCGAGTGTGCAGCAAGCTGTAGTATTTTCACTGTCAAACTTGTACAGTTAAGCGTTTTCCACAAGTAAATTTTAACTGTGCTTTCCCCCCGCCCTCCCATTTCAGATTTTGGCTCACTGTTTGACTTGGAGCATGACCTGCCAGATGAGCTGATTAGCACTAATGAACCAGGCCTTGTCAATGGGGGAGATCTCAACCAGTTGCACACCACACTGGGGGGAGGTCCCGGGGGTCTGGGTCCTGGAGGAGGAAGTGGAGGTCCAGGAGGAATGGGATTTGGTCTCGGTCCAGGCGGAGGTGCCGGCGGCATTAGTGGAGGCCAGGATGCAGTAGCCAAGCATAAACAGCTGTCGGAGCTGCTGCGTTCAGGTGCACCTACTTCCACCCCGCAGGGGCACCAAGGAGCCATGGGGAGCCCGGGAGGTCCCGCTGCCATTGGGCAACACATGGCCAATATGAAGGGATGCCCTGGCCAGGCACCTCAGCAGATAATGGGGCAAGGACAACAGCACCTTTCTCCTCAGCAGCAGGCGAACATGATGCAGCAGAATGCCGTCGCTGGAATGATGGGTGGCATGAACAGAGCTATGATGGCAGCACAGCAGAAAGGAAATAATGGACAGCCGCAACCAGGCATGATGGGGAACCAGGTGATGAATGGTACTCCCAGGATGGGCTTCGGGAACCAGGGGATGGGTGGCAGCAGCAACCTGTTGGCTGAAACATTACAGCAACAAGGAGGTGCGGGCCAGCCAGGCATCAGAGGCCAACAACCTGGAGCCCTGAACAAGGTAAGGACTCTTTCACGGTGTGAAAGCGACATTTATTATCAGCAAACAAAAGCGTAAAACATTTGTAAACTTGAGATGCATTTTTGCTGAATTAGTGTTAGTGTGGGCAATTCATCAGAATTGACAGAATGCATTTAGTGTGTATGCTGGGTGTTAACCCTTTAGGTGCCAGAGCTTTTTTTTTTTTAGTGTTGTCAAAAATGCGTGGATCGTGGCACGGCTGGTGGTATATAGCCAACGAAAAGGTTTGCTGCTAATTAATAGATTAGACCTGAGAATACAATGATAATATTCAAAGGCATAATGGATAGATACTTGATATTGGACATTTTCACAAGATGATTTTGTGGACACGGGGTTCTTAAAAGTTCTGAGCCTGGTGATATCATAATATGCACGAGTCGACTAAATGTACTCCCTTCACAAACTTTGGGTCATTCTGATGATTTTTCCTGTTTTCAGTATGCCTTTATCTCTGTCGATTTTCAACCTAAAACCCTTTTGAAATAGTAACCTCAAAACTGAACTGCACTCATTGCTTTTAATGGTCAGCTGTACATTTTTCCTGTATTATCCCATATTTATACATTATTACAGACTTATGGTGAATTTCTGTGGAAGCAATGGCCTATTTTCGGAGATAAAAATATGAAAAAAATAAAAAATCCGCTCTACATTCTTTTAGACAAGGGGTGTCAAACTTGTACCACGGAGGGCCCGGACACTGCACGTTTTCTTTCCAACCGGTCACTAAAGCAGGTCATTTTAATGATCGACACCTCCTTCAATTTGCAGGAAGGAGCTCACCAATTAAATCATTTGCCAGAGAAACTGCACTGACATAAGTTTTAGACTAATGCAGTGCTGCACACGGCTGTGCTAGTATGGCTAATTTGTAAACAAAGGCACATGTATCGGCATTATGCTTGCAGTTACAAATACTAGTACTCCTTGCAGGAAACAAAGAGCAGAAGTGAAGTCACGTGTATAAATGTTCTTGGTATGGGAATGTGCCAGATTTGAGACTGATTTCACTTTGCAGCCTTATGGATGAGAAATAAATTCAAATTGTAAAGGAGCTTCTGAAGATTGAACTTGGCTGAAAAGATGGAGAGAGCTCCATGCCTTCGGTGTACTGAGACAAAGATGAAATATTCCATACTAAATTGTTGTTGACCATAAGATAAGTCATTTGCTTCCAAGCAGAGTGTAGTGTTCCCTCGCCGACAGCAGCCAAACTATGCTTTAACACTATTTCTCCGACGCAAATGTGTCTCGCGTCTGCGCTAGAGACCAAAGCGATCTGAATTTGAAATGTCTCTATTTACATATGTCAGTACTTTAACAGCGTCTCCATCGTTGTGAATGTCATTGCTCGGGAACTTGTTTGTTTTGAGGCATGTAGGAGTCCTGGTAAATCACTGGTGTTGATCATTTACTTGTCCATTTTTTCTTTTAAAATCTGATTTTAATGTCAAACTCAGAGGCATATTCTTGTGCATAAAATTCATTGTTGATGAAGTCCTTTTGCCAAAGTCCACAACCATGCATTTCTATTTGTATCAATGTTTGGACAACTTATAGTCAGTTCAAATAGAAAGGGAGTTCTCTTTTGTACTTGGTTGACAATAACGTGGCTCACAATAACGATAATATGTCGATATGACAACTGGGTGAAAAAAAAAAACAAACCCACAGAATCTCATGCCTCTCAAGTAGATGAAGTCATTGTAGGAAAAGCAAGGATGACCTGTGCTCCCTTGATTCACTTGCACTTCCAACGATGCACGAGTGCCATTTGGGCACCTGACTCGGGCTGCAACTTACGATGATTTTCTTAGTTGGTTAATCTGAAGCTTGTTTTGATTAATTTATTAATTGTTTCTGCTTTAGATGGATCATATCAGTATGAACCAAACACAATTAGTGGTTTCGTCCACAACACAAAAATGTTGATCTTTTACAAATTCAAAGTTGATGTGTATGGATATTTTGTTTTGCCTTATTGGTCTACTTTGCATGATAAAAGAAGTTAAAAAAAGATTTTAAATCATTTTTAATAAAAAAAAAAGATGGACACCAAAATAGGTACTGCTTAATTTGATAATTGACGACTCATCGATTCAACTCTTGTGCTGTACTGCATGTGTCTGAAAGTGTCGCTATTTAGCGCTCATGTTTTCCTATTTTCTCCCCAGATGGCAATGATGGGCAACCAGGGGGTTCCCTTTGGAGGTCCATATGCAGGGCAGGGGAACCAAGGACTGGGTGCTGCAGGGCTGGGCCCTCAACATCAGAGCAAAGGTCCTTTGGGCAACAGCATGGCTCAGTTTAATGTGGACAAGAAGAGTCAGCCCATACAAGCGATGGCCACCATGGTAAGAAATAAAGTAACAACTTCATCCAATTTAACCTTGACAGTTCACCACCTCTCACCATTCACTGTTATTTTTAATCTGACTCGACACTGAGCATTGACTTTGATCTCTTATCTGGTCTTGTATGTTGTCATTTTTACCTCCTTTTGTTTCATCTTTTTCATTTTATCTTTATTAGATGTTTTGCGTGTTATATTCATTGACTTGTCCTGTCTGAGCCGTGCCAATTTGCTCACACTTCCACTTCCCTTGCAGGGCTCCCAGCAGTCTCAGTCAGGTGTTAGCCCTTCAGTCGCACCTGTAGGAGGGGCATCTGGCATAGTTCCCAATGCTCAGGGAGGTCTGGTCGGTCCTGGTACCCAGGTCTCGGCAGCCTCCGCTGCAGCTGGAGCACCGCCCACTGCTGATCCTGAGAAGCGCAAACTGATCCAGCAGCAGCTTGTTCTCCTGCTTCACGCCCACAAATGTCAGCGGCGGGAGCAGGCCAATGGCGAGCTCCGACAGTGCAACCTGCCTCACTGCCGCACCATGAAGAATGTCCTCAATCACATGACACATTGCCAGGCTGGCAAGAATTGTCAGGGTGAGTAAAAAAAAAACTGGCCGATCAGTTTATTGTGCGTTAGTCTGAAAACGGGGATTGCGTTGTCTTGGCTGAATGTTATAGCGAATATTATTGACTGTCTAGCCAATAATGAGGAACGCAAACACCACAGGAACAGATCTCAATTTCTTCCCTTTCATCCTCAGTCGCTCACTGTGCGTCATCAAGGCAAATCATCTCCCACTGGAAGAACTGCACTCGACATGACTGTCCAGTCTGCCTGCCACTGAAGAATGCTGGAGACAAGAGGAACCCACAGTGTGAGTGTCTGTATCTGACCAAAAGTATTTCTACTCCCATTTTTTTCATTAGAGGTTCTCCACTCCTGTCATGATTTCTTAACAATTATTGGGCATGACTATAGTTAGCTTTATTGTCAAAATGATATAAAAGGTTTTAAATAGGTTGGCATAGGGAGTCAGTCCTGTGTCTAATTGTCTTCAATTTTCTAATGTCCTCACAGCTCTTCTGGGTGCAGCGGGTGCAGGTCTGGGCAGCTCCCTTGGGTCAGTCCCCGGTAGCCAACCAAGTGCTCCTAACATCAATCCACCGAGTCAGATTGACCCCAGTTCTATAGAAAGAGCCTATGCAGCCTTGGGTCTCACCTACCAGGGGAACCAGATCCAGGGTCAGCCTTCCCTGGCCAACAGGGCCAGACAGGGCCTTCAAGGGCAAGCTGGTATGAGGCAGATGAACCCAATGGGTAAGTTAGCCAACTCAGACATTTAAAGTGACACAAGAGAAACGGGGGATGCAAATGAATAAGAATTCTGTCCCCTCTATTTCTAGGGTCCAATCCTATGGGAGTTAATGGAGGCGTGGGTGCTCCTTCCCAGAGTCAGCAAACCAACTTGCTGCAGGACACGATGATGCATCTCAATGTGAATAACCAGGGGTAAGACTAACTGCATTTTTTTTAAATAAAGACAAAGGTATTTTATTTTTAAGATAATGGTTTGAAGATGCTTCCCGTTTTGTCCTCTAGCCTGATGAACGATGCCAGTGGGGTCGGCTCCATGCCCACAGCAGCCCCTCCCTCCGCCACAGGAATGCGGAAAAGCTGGCATGAGGACATCACGCAGGACCTGCGAAACCACTTGGTGCACAAACTGTAAGTAGTGATAATTGTATTTAATGATGGTTATGGATTATTAATATAGGATGTTTTCAACAAGGAACATAATATAATTACATTTGCACAAGACCTTATGTAACTTTTTAATACTTGTCAGTCTCTCAGCAATTACTGACCTGTTCACTTTCTATGTTTACCATAATTTCCAGAAAATTTGCCCAATAACAAAGTGAAACCCAAGCAATAGGCTTTCATTCCCTTCCAAAAGAATAACCTTGCACTAGATTTAAATTCAATATCACCATGCAGTTACATTCCATATTAGCAATACTGAAAAATGAACTGCAGAATAATAACGTCATCTTCTTTTCTTTTCTCACCTACAGTGTTCAAGCCATCTTTCCAACTCCAGATCCTGCGGCCTTAAAGGATCGTCGAATGGAGAACTTAGTGGCATATGCCAGAAAAGTTGAAGGAGATATGTACGAGTCTGCAAACAGCAGAGTAAGTTCCCATTAATGCCATTTTATTGCTTTGAAATCCTGTGATTATTTGTTTTCATTTGAATTTTGTATTCCTGTGACAGGCTGAGTACTATCACCTGTTAGCTGAGAAGATCTATAAAATCCAGAAAGAGCTGGAAGAGAAGAGGAGGACCCGTCTCCAGAAGCAGGGTCTGGGTCTTGGCCCTGCTAGCATGGGTCAACCTCCTGCTGGACTGCCTCCAAGTGAGTGGCGCATGCAGACTTGGACTCAGTTGGCATAGTTATCTGCTGGACTGGGCACATTAATGTAAACAATAACTATGTTGTGTGACAATCTCACATTGTGTTATTTTGGCACTCATTCATTGCAGTTGACAAATTATTTAAATTAGAACACCCGTATAATGAAAAATATATCAAGTTCATAAAGTAACGCCCATATCACAGCGTTCATCCCCCTGTTTTTCCCAGACGGCCCCCTTCCCGATCCGTCTATGGTACGACCCACTGGACCAAATCAGATGGTCAACAGGATGCAAAGCCCAGGTACAATTTTTGGGAACTCGGCCGCAATATTTTTATGCATCACAAGCAAGCATTGTCCTCAGCAACGATGTATATTTTTAAGAGTCAACCTATTACCCAAGAAGAAACCAAATCCGATATGTCGTATTTGTTTGTGGTTTCCAAATGAAATGTTATATCTCTTAACAACAGTGGGTGTGTTTTATCAGGCATGAATCAGTTCAGTCAGATGGGGATGCAGACCATGGGGCAGAGATCCACTCCTCCACTGTCTGGCAATCAGGTCAGTGCAAAGTCACACACTCTGTCCCACACCTTTGCTGTAATGCATTGGCTCACTCGGTCATTGATTTTTATTTTTTACTGTCAATCGCTTAAAATATTTAATCGTTTTGTCTGTAGTTAACTTGTAATTGATTGCAATTAATCCCAAATTGAAGTTATCCATAACTTGTTGTTATCTATAAGAAGTATACTTTTTGAAATATCTTTTGAAAGACTCCTATCAACAAGACATTTTGAAGTCCTATTATACAGCTATTAACCTAATGAATTGGCACATTGAAATCCATATGGTGATACTAAAGGCAGCATTAGATATACAATCTTGACTTGCCACACCAGTAGTCCAGCGCTTATTTGTTTGTGCAAACCTCTAGATGGGGATGGTTGGACCTCGGATGGGTCAGCCTAATGTCAACCAGCTACAGAACCAGTACATATCCCAGGGACAGTTTCCTGGTTCAGGACCAGGGGTCGGAACAACTCCTCCTGGGATGGCCCAGTCTGGACCCCAGGGAAGCATGGCACAGGTAACATGGAATTAATTATACAGATTATGACACAGAACGTAACCACTAAAATCCAAGTGAAACACTTATCTGTTCCAAAGCAGGCATGGTATTTATCATTTGTAGAATGAATATGATTAGTGAAATTGGGAATTGCATGTTTTAAACTTAAACTGTCTGTTTATATCCCCAGACACAGATGGGCACTCCTCCCTCTCTCCCAGTTGCTAGTCCTTTGGCACAGCCAGGTTCTGCAAGCGGTCCTGGCGGAGTTTCCACAGTGGGACCCATGGGCCCTCAGAGTGTCGGGGGTGGAGGTCCCAACTCGGCTGTTGGTGCCTCTGCCTCCTCAATGACTCCTAATTCAAACCAACAACCTAACTCCATCCCCCATTTGGGAGCCATGCGTGGTAGTTCACCCTCGCCGGCTCACAGTCGGTCGCCTACACCTCACCAGACACCCCCGAGACTAGCAGGGTCCCAGACGCCTCAGCCGCACACCCCTAATGCATCGCAGCTGGTACCACCTCAAGCCTCCCAGCAGAGCCAACTGGGCCAGGGCCCTGGTTCCAACAAACCCCTCCAGCAGCCTCACGTTGGGACTGGCTCTTCTACTCCTTCTCACCCGGGACTCGGCTCAAGCTCAACACCGCATGGTGCTCAGCTGCCACGCACTCCGGTCAGTGTGGTTTAGCAGTTTACCACCACTTGCACACTAGTCACTTCAATGCAAGGTTCTTCCTGTGGTGGGGTAGATCCTTCAAAGTTTGGTCTAATAAGAATATAATAAACAAAATTAGCATATTTACAAATAGTGTGGAAAAATATAGAGAATTAGCTTTAGTGAATACATAATAGTTAAGAATTTAAATTGATATGATAGGTGAATGGTCTACCTTATTTCATCACTGTCTGTCATAATTTAAAATAGTATTTTACTTACCATCACATCATACTTTTTCATAGCCAAATTAATGTGAGATATCTGACCCTTTTCCACTCAGATTAATTCTGAGATGAGTGTGATATTTCATTGCAAATGTGCAGTAGAGCATCTACCTGTGTTTCCTAGTCTCAAGACTAAAGTGATTCTCTTTGAGTGTTATTTACAACTAAGAATCACACCATCTACTGTATATTCTCTTAACAGCAGAACATTATGCCTGTTGTTCCAAGTGCACTGAGAGTATTTCTTTTTCTCTCTCTAGTTGTCCCAAAAGGGTTCATTCCAAGCGGACAGTCAAGCCCTGACTCCTGCCTCTGTCAACAGCGTAGACACGTCCTCCCAGCAGGCGCAGTCAGACACCACGGCTGCTGTTCCTGAGCCCAAAGTAGAGGTCAAGCAGCAGGATGAAGCAGAGGAGAGCGATGCTGGAAGCGTGTCCAAGGGGGGCAAGCTCAGCAACGTGAAAACAGAGGAAATCCCTGTGAAAATGGAGGTTAAGAAGGAGGAATGTCCCGGTGAAGGAGGCAAAGGAGTTCCAATGGATACGTCATCAACCCCGCAAACACCCGTTGTGAAAACTGAAGATAAGAAACCAGAGGTGAAGAAGGAGGTGAAAGAGGAAGACGTGTCATCAGAAGCAGCTGTTTCGCAAGCTCCAGCAAAAAAGAAAAGTAAGGAATGGTTGAATTTCCGATTTTTTAATGTACATTTTGAAAAGGGGTTTTTGTATCTTTTTTATGTGTGTGGGTTGTACATGACTATCTAACTTTATCTTCACAGTTTTCAAGCCAGAAGAGCTTCGCCAGGCTCTCATGCCAACACTTGAGTCTCTATACAGACAAGAGCCAGAGTCGCTACCCTTCAGGATGCCTGTTGACCCACAGCTGCTGTGCATACCTGTACGTTTCTGCTCAAACTGTTCCTGTTTTGCTCTTTGATGTTGCCACCATGTTTCTATAATTCTATATGGTGAAATAATTCAATTAGGTAAAATACACTTTTATTTTCTTTGTAGGACTACTTTGACATTGTGAAGAACCCCATGGATTTGTCCACTATCAAGCGGAAACTAGACACAGGTGGGTATTTTTATTGCTCATCGTGACTAGGGACAATTCTAATCGATGGACATTATCACGGAAGCTCTTATGAATATACGTATCTGTTACTATCAGACATGTCCAAAATCCAAGTACATGTGTTTTGATTATAGGTCAGTACCAGGATCCCTGGCAGTATGTGGATGACATCTGGTTGATGTTCAACAATGCCTGGCTGTACAACCGCAAAACATCTCGAGTCTACAAGTGCTGCTCCAAACTGGCGGAGGTCTTTGAACAGGAGATCGACCCGGTCATGCAGAGCCTAGGCTACTGTTGTGGAAGAAAGGTGAGACAAACCGGCTCCCTCCTACAACATACAATATAAACATACCACATATGGATAAGTTGTCCATAATGTCATGTGTCGTGGGTTTCAAATGCGTAAAGTAAGTCACACAAGTCCACTCATAGCTGAAAGCAGTAGCTTTGTTAAAATTGACCTTGAGCACAGCACTGCTACAATATATCCTATTTCTCACTAGACTTTATTGTGTTTGGTGTTTGCTGGCAAATAACACACCTGATTGCTTATTTCTGCTTAATTCTAAATCAATTCATCATCCCTCACCTTAGTTTACTAACCTTGTGTGATTATTCCCAATCGTAGTTATCACTGTGCGAAATCATACATTAGAAAATACGTCCATTTGGTTTCAGTTGAATTGAGTTTTGTTAGTAATTACCAGCGGCGGGTGTGTACAAGGTGAATGATTTAAAAAATATACTGTTTTCTTTGCTTCTGTCCTTCAGTTGGAGTTTTCCCCTCAGACCCTGTGCTGCTATGGAAAGCAGCTGTGTACTATTCCCCGAGACGCTGCTTACTTTAGCTACCAGAACAGGTAGGGGGGGCAGAGAATATTAAATGGCCATATGAGGGAGAAGAGTTGATAGTAGAAGTGATGATTGTTGAGATGATCATGAAAATGTGTTCATCAGTGTGTCATTTTCATCACGTTTTTTCACGTTGTGCCTAATACGTTGGCATTTTAAAAGTCGGGCTTTTCTTACCCTGTTATGGAATTCCTTCATAGTGTCATTGTTATATAGGGCACTAGAGTTCCTGCATTACGGAATCTCCCGTGGATATTGACATATTGTGAATGAAATGCAGTAATCGGGAGGAGAAGGAACGTTTGTGTGGGGATATATTTCCCCAGCGGACCACTCATTCATAGCGACATGTCCTCACAAACACTAACCATAACCACGACTACAAGAGTTACCCAGCTATCTTACTTGGCAACAGTCAAAATAAATTTTAAACACACACCATACTTCCGGCCTTCAAAGTAAGAGCATATCCTGTCATCGTGGAAATAAAACAACAGAGTCTTTAAAAGTAGCTTACATTAATAAAAAGATTGCAGCTTCTTTAACCACAAGCACGGATGTGATCGTTTGTTGAGGATTCTTTAGCAATGAAAGCAAAATTGTCCAATGGTGTGTTGCGTCAATAAATGTAATGATTTTTGTATTTATGTAAGTCATTTATTCACTGACACTCTAAACACACTATAGTGAAAACGGGAAATAAGTAATATTTTGGGGGAAAAATAAACCAAATTTCATAGCGCTCCCATTTTATATCTCAGCAGTTCGCCACTCAAGTCGGAGCATTCAACCTGTAAATTCCCGACTCCTTCATATTTGGTTAATTGTGTACTCTTGGGAAAGTCATACCTTGCTCGAATGGGAAGAGACCCAACTTTTAAAATGAACCAGAGACTGAGGAATCTTCTTAACTGCATTTGTTGACTTGTTTGCATACAACCCCTTCCCTCCAGTTCTTCCCCCTGTTAAGCGCCCATTGATTCTGCTCATGCTGCAATTAGCTGTCTTGGTGATTGTTTATGCTCATCCTCTGTGTCCAAATTGCTAATGTTTGCTTTGCCTCGGCTCTCTGCTCTGTGTTGTCCTGAATGTTTGTCCTGTCACGTTCTTGGTCCATATTACTTGTCTGTCTTCCTATCGTTGTGTGTTTTTATTTTTTTGCTTTGCGCAACCATGAACCGACAAAAACCACCCCCCCACCTTTTCATGATGACGACTTCCTGCTCTCCCGTGCTCTCCTCCTGCTTGCTGCCTTGCCCATGTTCCACTTGGGGACCTGCCCTCCCATGTGCTGTCTGTGATTGACTGTGCTGTGGGGAAATGGTGTAGCTCACCAAAATTTGGGCTTATTGCTGACAGGTACCACTTCTGTGAGAAGTGTTTCAACGAGATCCAGGGAGAGACTGTGTCCCTGGGCGACGACCCCACCCAGCCACAGACGTAAGTATTGCCACATTTAACTTATACAAAAGCTACATTGAAATTAGATTTAATCGTGCTGATATTTCATCACATCATGCTCAAACTAGGTCCAATGTGACCTTCAAACTAACATATTATCAGGGTATTATTATCAGGTCCTTTGAGCCTTTGGGACTTGGGTGGAATAAGCATGAATTGTTAAACTGTAATTCTCTTCCTGTTTAACCTAGAAATACAAATGTGACTCATCGGGTCATTTCTGTAGAGTAATAATTCATTTCCTTTCATTCTACTTTATTTCAGCTCTATTAACAAAGATCAGTTTGAGAAAAAGAAGAATGACACACTGGACCCTGAACTGTAAGTTGGCCCCTTGCTAATGTTTTATGTGGCCATGGAAGTCAAATCGATTTGCTTTTGACATTCATGTATTTTGTATCTCTTCATCATTCTTGATCATTCTTGATTTCAGGCTTGTTGAATGTTTAGACTGTGGACGCAGAATGCACCAGATATGCGTCCTGCACAATGAGACAATCTGGCCATCAGGGTTAGTAGAATTTGTTGCCTAATGTAGACTCCGAAAACGCACTTAATATTGACTCAACTTACACTTATTTGGTTTGTTGTGATGCAACAGTTTTGTATGCGACGGCTGCCTAAAGAAGACCAATAAGACAAGGAGAGAGAACAAGTATTCTGCGAAAAGTAAGTGACTTCTTCCTAGATGTAGGAATTGCTAAGATTCCCCTGGGTTACGCCATAGGATGTATTAAAGCTGAACTGAACTGCTTTTCAATTGGCATGCCTACTTCTCGAGTTTATGCTGTTTTAGCCATTTGTTCACTGAGCATGCGTTACCTGACTCTTCACTCTCAGGGTTGCCTCAGACGAAGTTGGGCAGTTTCCTGGAGACGAGGGTGAACGACTTCCTCAAGCGCCAGAGCCACCCAGAGGCTGGTGAGGTCTTCATCCGCATGGTGCACGTCTCGGACAAAGTTGTGGAGGTTAAACCCGGCATGAAATCCAGGTATGTCAGCACCAGGAAGGCAAAAACGTACACCTATACTTTCTTTTTTTTATCAGTGACTTGCCGTCAGGGCCTCACCAATCATCATGAAAAATACAAAAACCAATATTAACCTAAAATAAATATTGTCAGTAACTTTCAGAAAATCAAATGCATTCAATCAATGAATGAATTATTTTGCCTGACAAGATCAAGGATTAAATACCTGAACATAGCAGGAGGTGATCAGACTTGCAACAAATTATTAAAACTTTTACTGGAGGAAAAAAAGGGTATGTGTACTTTATGTATACTCTTCCATTTTGGTTATCCTCTTAATGAGCAACTTGTACTATAATTAAAAAAATGCCAAAGGAGTCAGTGCCCCACTATCCTCACCGCATATCATAGGTTTTATGTCTCGTTGAAATGTGGTTGTAAATACTCAGGTGTGCTTATTTACATTATTATTATTACATATAGTTTATATATTTACACACACATACATGTACATTATTACATGTGCTTATTTTGTTGACGTTTTCTTTTGCGTTCTTTTGTTTGTGTGTGTGTTTTTTTCTTTAGATTTGTGGATAGTGGAGAGATGTCAGAGTCTTTCCCATATCGGACAAAAGCCCTTTTCGCCTTTGAAGACATTGATGGAGCAGACGTCTGCTTCTTTGGAATGCACGTTCAGGAGTATGGATCGGACTGCCCGCAACCTAATCAGAGGTACGCACATTTCAAATATAACACCCTCCCCCCCCCCCATGTCCTTTGTTTTGTTGGCTGATTTCAAACTTTATCATATATACAGACGAGTTTACATCTCCTACCTGGACAGTGTGCATTTTTTCCGGCCACGAAGTCTAAGAACAGCTGTTTACCATGAAATTCTCATTGGCTACTTGGAGTATGCAAAGAAGTTGGGGTAAGATTTGGATTTATTTATTTTGTTATTTTAAACTGATGTTGTCTGCAGTACATGCTTGAGCCCACTTTACACCTAAAGTCTGGCTAGTGTGAGTGCTCCGAAACTGTGAACATGCACAACATACCTTTCTCTGTGTTTTATCCTGTCTGTTCATCTGCATCCAACTCACCTATTTAAGCTTTGTTTGGTCTTCTACAGCTACACAACTGGGCATATCTGGGCTTGCCCACCCAGCGAGGGGGATGACTACATCTTCCATTGTCACCCCGCTGATCAGAAGATCCCCAAGCCTAAACGGCTGCAGGAGTGGTACAAGAAGATGTTGGACAAAGCTGTGGCAGAGCGAATCGTGCATGACTACAAGGTAGAGGGGCACGATTAAGTCTATTTTTGGGGGGAGTGTTACTAAGTCAGCAAAGGTTTTTTACCGCATTTCTCTTGTAAATCAGATTGATAATGTTTAACTCTAAAGTGATGAGGTCACTACCAGTAATGACACATTGCATTGTATCCTCAACCCTCCTCTAAAGGACATCTTCAAGCAGGCCACAGAGGATCGTTTAACCAGTGCCAAGGAGTTGCCTTACTTTGAAGGTGACTTTTGGCCCAATGTGCTGGAGGAAAGTATTAAAGAGCTGGAGCAAGAGGAGGAAGAGCGGAAGAGGGAGGAGAACAGCACTTCCAATGAGAGTATTGATGTAAGTGATGAGGAAGAAAAGACTCCAGTTGTTAACATTTCGGGTTGTTAAGTCACACTGATTCTCTTTGGTCTGTAGGACAGTAAAGGTGACAGTAAAAATGCAAAGAAGAAGAACAATAAGAAGACAAGTAAGAACAAGAGCAGCTTGAGCCGAGCCAATAAGAAGAAGCCCGGGATGCCCAATGTTTCCAATGACCTTTCACAGAAACTGTATGCCACTATGGAAAAACACAAAGAGGTAAATTACAGGAATTTCTCAGTCACTTCTCAACAGTGTTCCCTCGTTTATCACGGGGATAGGTTCCCAAAATAGCCCGCAATAAGTCTTAATAAGCCGGCAATTGCTCTAATACACCACAAGGACACAGAACACAACAAATGTTCAGCAAAATTCATTCAAAATAGCGAGTCCATGAAAGGTGAACCATGATGTCGCGAGGGAACTTGGTATATAAAAAATTTAATAACTTAACTCTCATGCGTTTCCTTTCCCTTCTCTTGTCTATTCCTCCGTAGGTGTTCTTTGTGATCCGGCTGATCGCAGGCCCAATGGCCAATGCACTGCCCCCTATCGTCGACCCCGATCCACTGATGGCATGCGACCTCATGGATGGCCGTGACGCCTTCCTGACACTGGCCCGAGACAAACACCTGGAGTTCAGTTCATTGAGGAGGTCCAAGTGGAGCTCCATGTGCATGTTGGTGGAGCTGCATAATCAAAGCCAAGACCGCTTTGTCTACACGTGCAATCTGTGCAAACACCACGTGGAGACTCGTTTCCACTGTACCGTCTGTGAGGTGAGTTGTGGAAAGGGCATTGCGGTGTTGGCTTTATTTAATTACGTTGTCATTCATATATTTACTCATCAATTTCATCATCTCTCTCAGGACTACGACCTCTGCATCACATGTTACAACACTAAGGGCCACGAGCACAAGATGGAGAAGCTAGGACTCGGTTTGGATGATGAGAGCAGCAACCAGACAAGTACCACCACTCAGAGCCCTGGAGACTCGCGCCGCCTCAGCATCCAGCGCTGTATCCAGTCTCTGGTCCATGCCTGCCAGTGTCGAAATGCAAATTGCTCTCTGCCGTCCTGCCAGAAGATGAAACGTGTCGTTCAGCACACAAAAGGCTGCAAAAGAAAAACCAACGGCGGCTGCCCCATTTGCAAACAACTCATTGCACTGTGTTGCTACCATGCTAAGCACTGCCAGGAGAACAAGTGCCCGGTGCCGTTCTGCTTGAACATCAAGCACAAGCTACGTCAGCAGCAGCTGCAGCACAGGCTCCAGCAAGCCCAGATGCTGAGGAGGAGGATGGCCAGCATGCAGAGAGTAGGCAAACCTGCTCCAGGAGGAGCTCCGGGGGGCAACGGCCTTCCTTCTCCAGGAGCCAACAACGGAGCAACCGGGCCTGGTACGCCCACATCTGTCGGAACGCAGCCTCCGACGCCTCAGACACCCACCCAGGGAAACATGCTTGCGCTCCCTCAACAGCAGGGAGTCGGGGGAATGGGAGCAGCTGTGCAACAACAGCAGGTTCAACAACAAGGTGTCGCCATGCCTCCTCAGCATCATCTCCACCATCAGTTTCAGTCGATGGGTGGAGGGGCTGTGATGAACTCCCCCCAGCAGCAAATGGTGTCTCAGCTCCAGCAACAGCAGCCGCCCAATGTCCAGCAACAGCAACACCCGGGTGGCTTGCCGCCATACAATCCCAGACCTCCAGGGGCCTCTCCTCTTCACCAGTCCATGGGCAAACCTGGACTTGGTCCAGCAACTCCACCTCAACAACAACAACAACAACAACCACCGCCACCCAACCAGGTTCAAGGATCCATGCCTGGGGCAACAGGCCAACAGCAAGGACCACCTTTGGCCGCCGTAGAGACTGCCTTAAAAATCCTAGCAGAGACACAGCGGCAGATGGCTCAGTCCCAAGCTCAGATCAGAGGCCTGGGACCTGGGGGGATGATGCCCCAACATGCTCACCACCAGAACAACCAGGCCCAGATGGGCATGCCCCACATGGGAGCTCAAGGTATTCCCCCGCAGGCTCAGGGAATTGTAGGCCGGACTATGTTAGACCCGCAGCAACAGGGCATGCTTGCTGGTATGCAGCAAGGCAGCCCCCAGTCTCAGTTGCCTCCTCAAGTTCAGCAGCACCTCCAACCGGGAGCTGGTGGGCAGCTTCCACAAGCAAACCAGCAGTGGGGTGCTGGGGGACCGGGGATGAACCCACAGCAAATGCCGAGCATGATGGGTCACATGGCGGCGCAGCAACAGTCGGCGGTTGCTCAGCAGCAGCCGCTTGGTCAGCAGCAACCCCAGCCAGGAAACCGGGGGCTGATGCAGGTGATGGGCGTCGCAGGAGGAGCGGCGGGTAATCCAGCCATGCCAGGTGCAGGCGGATCAGGAAACTTGCCGCAAGCGGCGCTACACGACCTTCTGAGAACGCTACGCTCCCCGAGTTCGCCCCTTCAGCAGCAACAAGTCCTCAACATTCTGCGGTCCAACCCCACCCTCATGGCGGCTTTCATCCGGCAGAGAGCTGCCAGGTATCAGGGCGCTCAAGGTTGTGCTGGAGTACAAGGCGGGCCTCTGCAAGGCCACGGAGGTGTGAGGTTCCCAGGGGCCGCTGGTGGTCCACCTGGCGTCGCTGGGCCCGGGCCCAATCAGCTGGCCAACATGGATGGCCAGCATGTTAATGTGAACCAAGCAGGCCAGCCAGTAATGAACATGGCTCAGGGGGCCGCTGGAGGCGGGAATATGCCGACCATGGCTCAGCTTCAGCAACTCCAACAGCAGCAACAGCGGCCGATGTTGCCCGGGAACCTACAGCAACAGCAGATGGCCGTCTTGCAGCAGCAGCAACAACAACAACAGCAACAAGGAGCAATCAGAGAGATGTTCATCAGAAGACAACAACAACAGCAACAACAACAACAGCAGCAGATGGCCAACCACGGACAATTCCAGCAACCTCAAGGACTCCAACAACAGCAAGGACAGCAGGGCTTCATGCAGCCTGGGATGCCACCTTCCTCCCAACCTCAGCCCGGGGTAGGTGTAAGGGGTCCCCAGCAGCAGCAAGGAGGGCCTCAGGGTGGTCCGGGGCAACTGGGCCAGCAGCAAGGCTATCCAGGGAACGTCTCTCAAGTGACTGCAGCTCTCCAGCAACGGCTACATCAAATGCAAATGCACCAACAGCAACAAAACACCATGGGTGGGCCTCAAACGCAAGACGGAGGGCCAGGCGGAGGTGGCGGCAGCGGACCAGCCAGCGCCCCGCTCCAGCCGGGGCAAGCGGTGTCGGGGCAGCAACAGCAAGGCGTACCACAGACATCCCAAGCGATGCTCCACCAGAACATCCACCAGAGGCTCCTCCAGCAGCAGCACCTCGGAGGCGGCTCCCCGGCCCAGCACAGCAGTCCGATGAGCCCCCAGCAGCAAATGGCGCAGTCCCCGCACCCCCACCTCCAAGGACAAGGAGGACTCGGTCCGGCCGGTGCGCTCACCAACCAGGTCCGATCGCCTCAGCCGTCGCCGCGGCCGCAGTCGCAACCTCCTCACTCCAGCCTGTCCCCACGCATGCAGCCCTCGTCGCAGCCGCAGCCCCAGCCCTCGCCGCATCGCATTTCACCGCAGACCCAGACCGGATCACCTCATCCCAGTCACATAGGTCAGCATCACCCCAGTATGGCACCGCCCCAAACGCCACAACAACAACAACAACAGCAGCAGCCGAGTGGTTCCGTGGATCAGTTCAGTTCGGATCAGAACTCCATCATGTCACAGCTGAGTGGAATGGCGGCCATGCACGGAAGCCAAGCGGGACAGTCGGACATGTTGGCCGCCAATAATAACAACAACAACAACAACAGTAATAACGGCAACAACAACCAGGAGCTGGCATCGAACATTAACCACAACACTTTGGACCTCATGTAGCCATCATTCATGCTCTGATCCTTTTGGCCCAGACGACTAACTGCCATGAAGTGACAGTCTGTGGGTTTAGAAGTTTTAATTTTTTATTTAAATATTTTTGTGATGTATACATAAGAACTGAAGCTTCCTATGGGAGATGCAGCATCAAATCCTACACGTCAATAAAAGAATAAATTAAAACAATGGTAAGTTATTGCTGTTAATATATATATATATATATATATATTTTTGCCAATGTGTACAAAAATAGTGAAAGGGCAACGTTTCAGGTGGAATTTCTTCCATAGTCTATGACACAATATTTTTGGGGGACTGAGAATTTTTTGCCTTTTTATGAATATTTTTAAGATTTTAAATGTGGCTAAAAATTACGTGAGTTGACAAGATGTACTTTTTTCTTTTTTAAATATTTAGTTTCCCTCTTGAAATACCCAGTCATGATTGTATCTATTTTGCAGATGATAATAAGTATATTTTATTTCTGAATTTATACATTCTGTTTCTGTCAGTGCATCATAAAACACGCTTCAAATTTTTTTTTTTTCATCAGTTTTTCAGGTCTTTTTGTAGTTTTTTTTATCATCATTAAATGTTGATGGGAGGGTTGGTTTTAATATTTTGCCCCTCCCCTGCTGCACTCTCCAAAGAACTGGCCAACCTTAAGAAGTGCAGTCGGTCCTAATTAAATTGGTGTACATATATTTGTCTTCCTCTGAGTTTTTTTTTTTTTTTTTTAATGATTTTTATTCGGGTTGCTGCAGAGGTTCACAGAATTTCTGTCCGGATGCTTTTAGTCAATCTCTCCCACTCATGTTAGTACTGTACAGTTAAGAAATGTTGGATTTAGATACTGTATTTTGTAATGAAACATGTTAAAAAAAACAAAAAAAAACAACATTGTGTATATATACTTCAAAACCCTTTCCCACCCCTTTTTTCAATTGGATATTTGCTGTGTGTGTAAAGCAAAAAACATCCAAGTACTCCCGAGCGACTGTACAGTATTGAGATCTTTCTTTCCTTGGAGATTCAGTATAAGGTGTTGGACGCCACACGCACCGATGCGCCTTTTTTTCTGTGTTTTTTTTTTTTTTTTTGCAGAGTCAACAAATCCCACACTTGACCAATCTTATAACTCGCATGTGAAAAGCCAACATGAGGCTCGATTAGATTCAGACTAGCTTTTTATGAAGACGTGCTCACTATTTTTCCTCAAAGGTTGCTGGGTATGGGAAGGTGTTAGAACCAGGTGGCAATATATCTTGAGACTTATTTTATAAAAAAAAATTTAAAAAAACACAAGGAAAAACTGTTTTTTTATATATATATAGATATATTATTTAATTTTATTTTTGGGAAATAAAACTTGAAGCTACAAGAATTATTAGATAAATGGTTTTGTTTTGTATTAAAGATATGGTGATGCAAAACGACACTGCGGACAGTCCTTTCATTTTGCCGTGGGAGTATACATTTTACCATTCTCTTGGAAGAAATGTTTCATGTACATGAATATAGATGTAAACATAGTCACTGTACAAACTGATGGCAACTGAACAAAATGTTTTTTATAATTTCCGCTCCAACAGAGAGAGAGAGAGAGAGAGAGAGAGAGAGAAAGAGACTGGAAGTAAGACTATTTAAATATTTGTTAAGTATTCAAATGGAATCTTTGACCACTTGTTTTTGTTCTTGTTAACGATTTTGGTGCTTGCTGAGAGAAAGCAAAAATAACTGTTGCTCCATTTTCATTATTTTTTTTTCTAAGTTATTTTGGTGGTCTGACTGTTTTTGCCAATAAATTAATTGTACAATAAAGTATGTTTGTACCATTGGGGAAAAAAAAATACTTCACTGGTATTTTTTTTCAAAACTTCTACAGTAGTACCTCAGTTTTTGTTAATAATTCAGGTGAAAACGAACATGAAAACCAAGGCCATTTTAAATATTACTAGTATATTTTCATAGTTAAGAGCATAGAAAACCAGTTTGTGACTTTCTAAATATGATTTATCTAACCATTGTTAGAGCCCTGTAGACATGAAATAACAACCCTATAGTCACCTTTTCACTCCTATTCCTATTACTCCTCGGTTAATACGGGATCACTGCAGGGACATGAAACTGCCGCCGCTAGCATAGCATTGTAAGCTAACTTGTTGAGCTTTTCCCGTTACTTATTTAAAACAAAGTGGGGAAGGACAAAGTTAGAAAACAAAATGTACCACTTCCACACGTATTTTCAAATGTGATCGTGAGGGAGCAATAATGTTCAAACCACAGTGTAAGCCAAGGCCCAACGTATATAATTGCGTCATGTCATTATAAAAATTGACATATTTAACACCTAGTGGAGATTAATCCAGATTAATTTATTAAAAATTTTGATCGTTTGAGAGCCCTAGTTAAAACACTGTCAAAATGGAAAAAAAAATGTCAAGATAAACACAAAATTATGCAAAAAAAAGAGTTGAAGCACACCTGTAAAGAATCAAACCAATCAAAGTATTGAATGAACATGAAAATATGAAGCACGAGCCACGTTTATTTTATTTTTTTAGTGTTACCACAGAAAAGTTGTCACCAGACTGAGCCTCGGTGCAACTGGAGCGTTTCAATGTTCAGCTTTACATGACAGTAAAGTGCGACGTATGACAGCATGGTACAGTATAGTATACTATAGCAGTCATGGGATCACGTGATCACAAACGGTATAAAACTACTCTTGCTTTGTCACCCGTGTGACACGTACACACTCCAAAAGAATAAATATACATTCAGTTTATTGTAGAAAAATAAAGACAGCAAAACACGTGTGTGTGTGTGTGTGTGTCCCCTTTTCCGTACGTCAATTCTCCGCATTATTTCAAGTCTTAAATACGTCAGTAATACGATAAAAGTGTGACATCAGGCACTTCGCTTCCATTCCCTGCAGTTTTGGGACGTCGCTGCGTGAGACGGGTAACGCATCCACTTGTTGATGTCCTTGTGTCCTTTCAGTCGGGCTAGAAGAAGTGATCCAAGATACAGAGGAAAATCCAAGTTGTAACTTTTCTGCAGGAGAATGCAGTTTTATCTTATTTGTAGAACAGTATAGAACAGTATAGAACAGTGTAGAACAGTGTAGAACAGTGTAGAACAGTGTAGAACAGTGACGGCATGCACCTGCATTGCCACAGCATCAATCCCAGCTAGTAGAGATACACTATCCATTGACAATAAGTGATCACACAGCCACTATTGTATAAATAGCTGCCAACACAAGCGAGTACCAAGATCATCCTGTCGCCGTGGGCTGCATGAGTGCTGCCGGGACTGGTTCACCGAGTTAACAACAAGTACTAAGACTTGAAACTGGGCCACATGTACTTCGCTAAAGAAGCCCAAAGTGAAGGTGACAAAAAATACTGGGGTTTGTACTCACTTGTGTCGCCAGCTATTTAGCCAACAATTGCGGTGGGTTCACTTACTTTTAAGATCACGGTACATCTCTACTGTACAAGCTGTACACTGACTACTCTGAAGTTTCATGTCCATACTAGATTTGTCCCTTGAGATGATAAAATGGTTGCCGAAACGTGAAGCGTGTAGTCAGTAGATGGAGTATGTGTCTAAGTTAAACTACAATACACTACACATCAGTACTGTACTTTCATGTACAACACGAGGGACAACGGTAGCGTTATGTACTTATATGAGCACACGTCTTGTCTTCACCAACAACTTAGGTCTTTATATTAAGTCTTAATTCATTATTACTTAACTTAAAGGGGACCTGCCATGCTCATTTTCTTTGTTTTGAGTTGCAAACTCGATAAATAAACAGACCGTTTCGGAAATCCAAGGAAAAAACGCTGGGATAGGTGCAGATTCTGGAAGATCTAGAAAGCTTTGTGTGTGGGTTATTGTGTTTCGCTGCTCTAGAGGAGTCCACAAGTGAACATGAGCATGATAGATCCACTTTACGTTTACAACTTTTTCAACCCATTTTCTTCTGTTAAGTTTTGACTTCATTACTGTAATATTTGGAATTTATTGTCATTACATTGTGATTGTTTTGTTTGATATTCTCTATAAAATAACCTTCTATATGCTAATAAATTAAGTTATTTTATTCTTATATTACTACTACATCATTCTTGTAAAATTGTGACTTTTTCTTGCTAGATTTCAATTGTTTATTATGAGGAAAATTACTACAGATTCTTATAATTTTTCAACTTTCTTATTAAATTATGTTTTACGAATGTGCCCCGGGCTGCAGTTTGGACACCCCCGCCCTACATGCGTTAAAACATACAACAGTGATAGTCCATCAGTGCAATAAACTTCATTATACAGTAGGTCTTCTAGTGCAATATTCCTTTAGGTTCCTGTACTTTTTTACTACATTCAAAACTCTTTGTGTTCCCTTTAAAAGTGTGACCGCCACGGGTGCCGTTAAGAGCATCGATATGGGGAGTGTAGAGCAATACAGTAGATCCCCGCATATTCACAGATTTATTCTCTGTGCTTTAAATTGTTTTTTTTTTATGGTAACTTTAATACAAAGTGGTTTGATGACTTGATGAATCCAACAGAGGGCGCTGTTTCACAAGTCACTCAACAAGATGCTATCGGCGTCCATTATTCACATTGTAGTGGGTCCTGGATCATAACCCACGGATAGCAGGGATCTAGTGTATTAAATGGTATCATGTTGTGTTAGGCGGCCATATTGACATATTGAAAAGTAGACAATCAGTGCAAATAAGCATTACAGACAATAAACATCCCCACATATCATCGTTCATATTGGCTTTTTTGTTTTTTGCTTTAGTGCTCGGAAACACGCGTGCACGTGTGTCTAACCTCCCTTCCTCTCAAGGCAACGTGTCCGGGGTGCATGGAAACAAGACACAGGCTGGACAGGAAGTCGTCAGTAAGTTGACAAGCAGAGACGAGATGTTGACGCTGAAAACGAGTTTTCAGCGTTTTTTTTCAACCCAAACTGTTCAAACCTCCAGCCCCCACACTCGGAAGAAGCCTTTGGCCGCTCGTGACTCTCGGAACGTCACGGTGAGAGAATTGAGGGTGACGTCCGTGACCGTCACCTCTGCCGGACCGATGACGGGTTTCCAGACGGCGTCCGTCATCTCCACTCGGCCAATAGGGGGGCTCCACTGGGGCGGCCTCTTCTGACCTAAAAGTGGAAGACTTTATTGATCTCTGCGGAGTACTTTTTTCCCCGTTTCTTATATTACACACGTAAAGGAGTCAATATTCCTCGGATTGGCTGACGCATGTCTGAAACCAGCCAATCCTGGCACATTTACTCGGGATTATGACCACAGATTTAAGGAAGTGACAGTTCCTTGTTACAAAAAACTGCCTAGCGATAAGGAGGAAGGGAACAAGGACATGGAAATGACCCCTGACCCTGAATGTCCACGTCACAAACTCACCTTGAGGCGTGCTGGAGCTTTTTTCTGTTGTCTCCTCATCTTCTACCATGACCATTTCTTCATCTTCTTCCTCTCCTTGGCCTTTCCAGTCCTCCTGTGACGGACTCACGGGCCTCGAGTTAAGGCATCTGGTCTGCGGCCTCCTCTTACAGCGCGCCCCTCTGCAGCCACTGTACGACTCGTCTTCTTCTTCCTCGTCGTCCTCGTCTTCCTCCTCGTCGTCCTCCTCCTCGTCGTCGTCGTCCTCCAGACCCAACGAGTGGGTCAGGGAGAGACGTAAACGTGGTAGACGCGTGTCTGCGGTCTTGTGAGCGCTGCGAAGGTCCATGGTGTAGACTGTATTCTGAATGCACACCAAGAATCAGGCCAAAGTTATGAGGTGGGAGAAGATATGACGTCACACATCGCTAATTTCAAAAAACAACAAGTTTTAATGAAGGTGAACCTGCAACAAGAGTCTTTTGGCTTTGGATCCTTTCCTCCTGTGACTCAGCATTCTGTCCCTCTGCTCTCTAGGAAAGACGAGACTATTAAACAGTCTCCAATTTGTCATCCAAAACAAATCGTTCCGCATATCCTTTTTCCAGAAATACATACTTCTCTTCGTAGGCTTGGACTAAACGCTGGTCCAGAATGTGTTCCTCGGGTTCCCAGGTGCTGTACCTGTAAAAGGTTATACATAATTCAGCAGCATCCCTGCAATAAATGGATGCAGATTTAGGTTGTGTTATGTTTTCTCACGTCATACTCACTTTGGAGGCCACCCTTTCCATTTCAACAGGTACTCCACGTTCCCCTGTGGAAATGAAATATGAATTTTTGAAGTAACATGGAAGGTCTTCAGTCTTAAGCGTGTTTCCAAAGTGTAGTCCTCCATTTGGCCACTTGGGGGCAGGGGTTGACGTTATAAAGGAAGTACTGTAAGCCGTTATGAATTAGTATGGTGTAACTCCTATCAACATATATTCCTCCTTTATTTTTCTTTCTTTACGACACAAATGACACTTTACATTTCACTATTTGGGCGTGTTTACTCCCAATCAAAATAACTTTTGTATTGTACTAAATGAACCTGATTGAAAGTGTTGATGAAGCCGTTTCAAGGCACGTGCATTATAGTGCTAGCCACCTGATATTCGATGCTAACTGTCATTAGCCTGTAATAAATAGCCTTGACTTTCTTCTTGGACTTTTTCAAAATTAAAAAAATGGATACAATGTTGACTTTTAAAAGAGATTTCACAGCCTAAGCTATGATGTATTTAGTTGTACAGTTGTCCTGGAGTCCATGACAGCTTTTGTTTTGACTCCATGTTAACGTAATGGCGACCAAAGGCACTATTTTCCGGTATAAAATCTCTGCTAACTTTAATATTTGGTGTAATAACGCATCAAATTGAAGTTAAAGTCACGCTTTATCATATAGAATGATTCACAGACTTCATTTTACAAATTAAAAAAATGTTGCAACATTGCTACTAATAGTTAACAAGTTTGATATATTAGCGATAATGTTGTAATTGGTTTTGTTTACCCTAAAACATTTGTAAAGTTTATTAAAACTATACAGTAAGGGAAATATTTTAAAATATTTCGGCTCTGAAATAAAAAAGGTGTTGTTTATGAGCGAAATCCAAGCAACGCACAACGTGTTTCATATGCATGAAAATAACTAGCAAGGAAACAGGCCCTGAACACAACATTAACAGGAAGATTAAACAATTTGCGCTGTTGTGCAACAATAAAACAACACAACACTTGCCTCTTTAAATTAGATAACCAGCTTATGCTGCCCATTTAATCTGTCAGGCTGTCATTACCATGCTTTTATAACACCGGCGCCACGGTTCCTTGCTTCCAAGCCACGTTCACAAGGTGAAAGGAAACGGCTCATTTTGGGGGATATAACTGAAGTGGTTGTTACCTTCCGAACTCTTTTCTTGACGATTGATTCCACGGCAAACACTTGCTCGCCGATCGCTGACAGCTCCATCATCAATGCGCGCGTCTCCGACCTGCCAAAAAGTGGCGTCTTTTTTTCGCCTCAATCCGAGCTACCGAGAGCCGGACTGGTGCCCCGCTTCCAACACGACCGCCGGGTTAGAGTCCCGACAGTTTGATGGTCATTTAATGGCAGCAACTTGGACGTGTCGAATCTGCGACACATCTGCACACAGCTCAGCGCGACCCCGTTTAGGGGCGAGAGCGCGCCCTGCTCTACTTTGCTGCGCGCGTGCCCCCTCTAGTGGTGGAAGTGTGAGCGAGCACGCGAGGCATCAGGTCTTCACGAGCTAATGCGAAATAAAAAAATAAAATGAGCAAAAAAAGCATAACGGTAACGAGAAAAGGTATAAATATTAATACAAACTAGTGTGAATGCCTGAATTTATAGAACCACATGACTGAAATGTGGTTGAATCGTGTCATTTTGAAATGCAATTGCATGATAGTAGTAAGTGTTTATATATGTGGTTACCCATGAAAATAGCAACAAATGTTTGTATGGCAACATTAGCATGTTAACATCTGTGTTAATGTACGTGTTTACTTATGAAAATACAAAAAATGCTAACATTTGCATGCTAACACCTACCATGATAGTGCTAAATATTGATATACATATATATTTATCCATGAAAATAGAAAAAGTGTGAGTATGCTAATGTTAGCATTGTTAAGATGTTAACATTAGCATACGCTTAGCATTATCATTATTATTACCTGACACTATCATTCTAGGACCTAGGTGTTAGTATGCTAATGTATATGTACATTAGCATGCATTATTATTATTATTACCTGGCACTATCATTCTAGGACCTAGGTGTTAATAATGTTAACATGCTAACAATGCTAACATTAGCATGCTAACACCTAGGTCCTGGAATGATAGGACCTAGGTGTTAATAATGTTAACATGGTAACATTAGCATGCTAACACCTCGGTCCTAGAACGATAGTGCCAGGTAATAATAATAATAATGCATGCCAATGTTAACATGCTAACAATGCTAACATTAGCATGCTAACACCTAGGTCCTAGAATGATAGTGTCAGGTAATAATAATAATAATGCTAAGAGTATGCTAATGTTAACATTCTAACAATGCTAACATTAGCATGCTAACACCTAGGTCCTAGAATGATAGTGTCAGGTAATAATAATAATAATGGATTCAATTTATGTCTACAATAACAAAACATGCTACTATGCTAATGTTAACATGGTAACTTTAGCATGCTAACACCTAGAATGATAGTGCTAAGTGTTTATATATGTGTTTACCCATTAAAAAGGACCTGGAACCAATTAACCACAATAAAGGAGGCATATTATTGGCATTAAAGCTTGACAGATCAACATATGATTTATAGAACAATGCAAGCATTGTAAATAACCAAATCAGTGAAGACATCTTTAATGGACTGCTCGTCTACATTAGTGCTTTGGAATACACGTGTGAAAGTGCCCACGCACCTTTTCATGTAAACAATTTAAGGCCGGTATTGTCACAAAGAAGACAACACATGTAAATAGAAACAGCGGATACATCTCAAGAGCTACAACATTGAATCTCTCATAAGGCTAATTTCACAATACAACCACACGAGCCCACTAAATCCACTTTCTTTTTTTGTTTGCTTCCATCACAACCACCTCTGCACGTGACAACCCTCACTATAGTTGAACATGACAAACCCCCCCAAACGTTGTGTGCAGGTTCGATAGCGCTACAGGTGACTGCTGCAATGGTTACTTTAATGAACTGTTTGGTGAAAACGGTGTGTAGTACGGAAAAAATGCACTTCCGATCCGAGTCTTATCTGCTAATTATGTCACTTTTGACTGCTTAAAAGTATGAAGACATTTCTTTATACATTGTCATATGCAATTAATGTCGACATGATCACTTGCACAATGCCATGACGTCCGCACTGTAAACTTTAAAAGTACATTTGCTATGAATATTTCATTACTGCATCACAGGCCTACTGGGAGAGGTTTCTAACATGTTCATTCTCTCACGAAATGTTAGAAAAACCTCTCCGTGTCAAAACCGAGCGTCAGTCTGGGAAAAGGCATGGATATCATACATTGTGCAAATGTTCAGATACTGTAATCTTAGTATGTACTGTATAATTGAGCACTACATTCATGATGTAAAACACAATTGCAAGTGTCCTATCTGTGCAATGATAGATACATCTAACTTTACTGTTTTAACATCATGGATAACCGAGAAAATACATTAAAAAAACACCAAACACTGTGATTTCGGGTCGAAAAGGTCGATTTGGAGCCACCTGATGAAGATAAATTGGCTTTTTATTCTCTGCCTGAAGAGTTGAACACCGCTGAAGGGTGAACTCACTGAAACTACGAACAACTCAAACTCATTTGATACGCTGCTATTACAAAAAAAAAAAAAAAGATAGCTTATTATTATACACTTTACACTGCGATTGTTTTGTGCATGAAAATGAAGTGTGCAATATGGTCGTTGTTTGGTGAAATGATGTGATATTATGATGCTATAAACTGTAGCAGCAGGCAGCAACGTCCAAATCATCGCAGACCAACAGCACAACAACAAATGCGACAGGAAAATCCTGCGTATGACAAATAATTGCAAAAGATGCAAGTTCACACACCAAAACGGGGACACCAGACATGATGGATCTCCATCTCTAAAGACAATCTTTGCGTCATAAAAACGGCTTACTCTGTAATACTGTTAAATATTACATATCTAGTGCTTGGCTGATTTCCGCTTTTTTTCTGTGAACCTGCAACATTTCACTCATGCAGTTCTTTTGGGCGTTATTTTTTTTGCATCTGCTTCTGACCCTGTCATTGTAGTATTATTAATTTGCAGCATTTTCATGTTATGAATGTATTTTTTTTTGTTTTGGATCATTTGGACATTGCTGTGCATTTGGCCCTATTGGTCACTGTAGCAATACAGTATTTCTTTGACCACTACTACAGGATAGAAGTAAAAAAAAAAAAAAAAAAAAAGCTGCAGCAACTACCACAAACATCCACTAGAGGGACTATTTGCATTGCTGCGTTGCCAAAGTAAACTGCTGAGTCTGCAAGACTGTACAGTAAAGGCTCTCACTTCTGTGCCTGTGGTGTCCAAGAAGTGGATGTAACACAAAAAGTGACCTCTGATAAGATAAGACAAAAACAAGAAGGAGTGGAGACGCCGTCGCAACAAAGTGAAGAAGGGCACGCTTTGGTGAAAGTGAAGGAACGGCAAATTAACTATTCCCTCCGTTAAAGGAGAGACGAAAAAACACAAAACCAAATTCAAGTGTACTCCCAGAACTTTGGAGACTTGAACAGTAAAAAGGACAAAAAACATTAAAACCAGCAGATCACAAGTGACTGAAAAATAGTCCGGATATGTCGTATAAAAACACAAGAATAGCAGAAATTGAATAATAATCTTCTTTGAAGTAAATAACTCATTATTCTTCCCTGGAAAAGTGTTTGCTTCCTTCATTGCTTTTGCATCCAATCAAGAGAATCCAGCCATTATCGTGTAACCCCCCCCCCCCCCTAAAAAAAAAAAAAAATTCCACCAGTATGCAATTGGCTGTGTGCATTAATTAAATTAATCTCAACCGCAGGCTGTGATTGGCTGTTTCAGTCCTCAGCTGTCAGAGCGCCATGTTTGTTGCGCCTCCACTTCCTCCGACACGACTAAGAGAAGTTCACAGCTCTTCCCTCGGAGCTGCTGGCGCAGGAACTTCCTGGTTTGTGGTCAGGAGTTACAAGAAAAAAGAAAAGAAGGGTTTCAGCGAATAAAAAGAAATACAAGAATGATATTTCAATTTAATGGAAACAAATACAGTGTTTGCTCTCTTCGTCAAACTTAATGTTTCAGATGCATCCATTTTCTATGCCACTTATCCCCACTAGGGGGGCACAGGGCTAAATTGAGCCAAGCATTGATGTTGTTTTTGTTCAGGGGTGGTTTTGGTCTTGGGACTCTGCCATATCAGGCCATCTTTGCTTAGTGTCTGTCTTATGGTGGCGGCATGAACACTCACCTTAACTGAGGCAAGTGAAGGCTGCATTTCTTTGGGTGTTCTTGTGGGGTCTTTTGTGACTTTTTGTATTTGATTTGTCACCACACTTTTAGGGTCATTTTGGTTGGCCGGCCACTCTTGGAAAAGTTCACCACTGTTCCATGCTTTTGATATTTGTGGATAATGGCTCTCACTGTGGTTTGCTGGAGTCCCAAAGCTTTAGAAATTGCTTTATATAAGAATATATCATTTTTTCAGACTGATAGATCTCAACTGCTCCTTGTTATGTTACAACAGGGCGGATTTTGATGTTTTTCCTCCCTTAATAATAATAATTTTTATTAAAAAATGCATTGCGGAATGAAGAGGAGGTGATGGCACCACCACTCTCCACTTAACCATCTACAGTAGCTACATGACAGCACTTGAAGTAACCAAACCTTCCGTCCCTCTCACCTGAGCTCATCTGGACTACCGATCGGTTGAGGGCCCCGGAGCTTGGAGTCCAGGTTGTAGTAGACTCCCGCAACTTCTCTCACGCCGATCCAGTGTTGACGTTTGAGTGGCAGCTGCAGAGGTCCCCAGCGAAGATTGGACGGAACGTTGAGAATGAAGCCGGTCACGTTGGACAGCTCGATGCTGCCGACGTCCCTGGAAGAGCAAAGATGGCGTTTCAATCGTCTTAAAGCTGTAGACGCGCACATTGTACATTCGAAAATGTTTGATGGTTCCACACAGAACATAAGGCAAATTTGCACCATCTCATGGTAGACCGGCAATGTCAGAGGACGCCAAACACAAAAATAAAATTATATATAATCATTTTATTTTTATTATAAAATAAAATTAAATAAACTGGGCGGTACGGCGATCGAGTGGTTAGCGCGCAGACCTCAGCGCTAGGAGACCAGGGTTCAATTCCACCCTCGGCCATCTCTCATGTTCTCCCCGTGCATGCATGGGTTTTCTCCGGGTACTCCGGTTTCCTCCCACATTCCAAAAACATGCTAGGTTAATTAGCCACTCCAAATTGTCCATAGGTATGAATGTGAGTGTGAATGGTTGTTTGTCTATATGTGCTCTGTGATTGGCTGGCCACCAGTCCAGGGTGTGCCCCGCCTCTTGTCCGAAGACAGCTGGGATAGGCTCCAGCACCCCCCCCCCCGCGACCCTCGTGAGGAAAAGCGGTAGAAAATGAATGAATGAAAAAACTTAAACTATATTAGGAAAGCAGGAAGTGAACAAATGTAACAGTTACTGATTGTAAAAGTAGCAGATGGAGGGGTAGGATTTAATAAGCTTTGCTTCTTCCTACTCCTTTTGGACATGTGGAACTGTGAACTGATTATGGGATGCACTCAATTGTAATCTGATGCATGTTCAAATGAAATTAAACCATTAGCATTAGCATTACCAAAAGGTAAACAACGTACAATTGCAGTTTAATACAAATGTCTGTGTCCCTATGATAACTTTTGCTTCACTGACAAGTCCACTGACCTTCTTTTATCCCACCAAACTGCCTCAAAGCCTCTTGTCTGCAAGGCGGCCATGATGACATTTACGTCGTAGTTCCCGTTTCCCAGCATGCTCTTCTTATGAGGCGTCACCAGAGTGCTGGGAGAAAGCCTGCGACGAGTCAAGAGGAGAAGCATCACATGCATGCACGGGACTCAAACACCGAGACCGCCCACCTCTGGTAGATCTCCTGCAAGGTGTCCCTACTGAAGGCCGAGCCATCCTGGAAGACGTTATTGAGCGCGTGCAGGGCGCACAGCTCCCGCCGCTGCTTCTCGTGGTAAATAGCCGGACGCGTCAGCGACGCTTGAGGAAGTTGCGGCGCCGTGAGCGAGGAAGAGGAGGACGAAAGCTCCTGCTGCGGATCCCTGCACCTTCGCTCTTCTGCTCTCACCGCCTCCCCTCCAACTCCGGCTTTCTGCTTGCTGACCTTCCAAGGCATGCAGCCCAACTCCTGCAGGCTTCCTTTGCCCTTCCCCTTCCACTCTCCGCCTGGATACGGAGTGCTGCCCATCCCGGGTTCTTTGTCACCGTCTTCAGGAAGCTACATCTGTATCATGACAACCATCGCCATGGTAACCTCTCAGCCGCTTTGGAAGAGAGGATCTTTTGTGTTTGTGGATGATCGAAGGGGACGTGAGGGTTTAAATCGGGAATGGGGACATCGGCAGAGCATGGGATCACGGAAGAAGAGATGGATTACACCTCCACCTCAGAGATGATGGTGACTTCCTTCATCCTGCGTGCTGCTTCCTGCTTACAGTTGGGCTTTTTCGTCCATCACCAGGCTGCCAAACATCCACTGTAAAAGGGCCGATGCCTGAGCAAAGATGTCCAAGACCTGTCAAAGCACATCACAAAACATAGCTTAGAGTCAGAAGCGCCAAAAGAAACACTTTGCTCCTTAAAAATAGCTCCAATGTTGGTCAGCAGACCCCAAAATGAGAAGGTAAACATCCTCGGCAGCTTGGACTGCTTGAAGGAAGCTGGCTGCTCAGTTGGCTAGTAACGACAATACAAAAGCAACAAACACACATATTCAAATATGGTGACTCTTATCCCCTGACACAAATGTCACACATCCTAAAAAAAAAACCACGCAGTCCACGTCCAGATTGCAGCCGAGCCACAACAGTGACAGACTGGCTCGACGCGACAACATTGTCTTGAGCAAACAAGCCCGAGCAGCGCCTGCTTTTGTTACGTCGAATAACTTGTTTTCGGACAAGGACAACTCACCAAGTCGCTGCCGTGGCAAACCCAAACGTCGCCCACTGCTCCGGGGAGTGAAATCGGACTCTGTTCCTTCTCAGAGAGCAGTTGCGTCCTTTGTCTTTTGCCACTTTTCACCAAGTGGCAGTCTGCGTCTGCTCAGTGCGCATGCGCAACAGCGTCACTCTCCATGTTGCCGTGACTTTCTGCGTCACCAGAAGGGAGGGAGGGAGGAGTGGAGGAGTGGACGCTGGTGGGGAGAGCGACGCTGCAATTTTGGTATCGATTCAATACCAAGTTTCCGATACGGATTCGGTATTGGGACCTTTTACTAAGTTTTTTTCCCCAATGCCTCATAATTCCAGTGCTCCACCCACTTCCGGTGACAATGTCATGCTAAGGTGCACAAATAAAAGGCAATGGAAGTGTTGGTAATTGTCAATGTCATCTATAAGTACCTTTCTTTTATTTTTATGGTAAATGTAGGACTTTATTCTTGTAAATTTATGACTTTTTTATGGTAAATGTATGATTTGATTCCTGTAAATGTAACAAAATGTTTCTCCTAAATTTGTGACTTTCTTTTTGTACATTTATGTCTTTTTTCTCGTAAAATGTATTACTTTATTCTTTTAAATGTATGACTTTATTCTTGTAAATGTACGACTATTTTCTGAGAAATGTATTACTTTAATTTCTGAAATTTTTTTCTCCTAACTTTGTGACTTTCTTCTTGTACATTTATGTATTTTTTCTTGTAAAATGTATGACTTAATTCTTGTAAATGTATGACTTTATTCTTGTAAATAAATGATTTTATTCTTGTAAATTTACGACTATTTTCTGAGGAATTTATTACTTTAATTTTTGAAACTTTTTTCTCCTAAATTTGTGACTTTCTTCTTGTACATTTATGTCTTTTTTCTCATAACATTTATTATTTTATTCTTGTAAATTTATGACTTTATTCTTGTAAATTTACAACTATTTTCTGAGAAATATATTACTTAAATTTTTGAAATGTACAATTTTTTTCTCCTAAATTTGTGACTTTCTTCTTGTGTATGCCTTTATTCTCAAAATTGTAGATTTTTTTTAATGTAGCCTTACCTGTTTAATTGTTGTTCAACTGAGATTATTTGAGTGTGCTTTTACATTTACAAGTTAAATAAGGCTAACAATATCCCGTATGTAAATATACTAACTGACCAACAAACAAGGATGGAATAATAAAAGTAATTGTGTCTTTTTATTTTTTTGAATGACCAATGATCAAATATTCGTGTAACATTATTACTAATGAATTTATTTTTGTTTTAGAGTAAAGCAACAATCAATTAACAAAATGAGCTGTGGCTGGACAATGGCAACCAGGGCTGCACTTTGGACACCCCTGCTCTACTTGTAGTCCACTTTTCTGGCCAGCTCAGAGGTCATGTTACCAAGCAGCTCCTCTCTGAAACGCTCCTCCCTCCTCTGCAGCTCATGCACAAAAAACTGCCCCCTCAGCGCCTTCAGCTCCATCACACGCCCCACCAGCTTCCCGCGCGTCACGCTCTGCACCTCCGGAGGCTGATCGGGCCTGGTGTCCAGCAGCTCAGGCCTCTGTCCGCATAGAGACGTCAGCGTCTGGAGACCTCCAGCATCCGCATCTAGCAGTTGCTCGCCGGTGCGCTTTGGGCTCAAACAGTCAGCATGGGTGAGCACTGGTATGATGTACTCCAGGACCCCATCTCCAAACAGTTCCAGAGTAGCTTGGATGACTCGCATCGCGTCCTGCTGCATGTTCTTGCTGGAGCGTGGTGCCCGCATCACAAGCAAAATGGCATGAGGACCAGGGCCTGCAAGCTGAACACTCCTCAAAGCTTCCCTCGCTTTCTGGTTTCTCCCCAAAGAAGGACCCAGTAGATCTGGAGTGTCGATGACGGTGACCTCTCTACCATCCACTACAGACCTTCTAATGGTGCTCTCCGTGAGAGGTCCGTCACCTTGTGCTACACTGCAGCCCAGCAAAGTGTTTGTCACTGAAGTACGTCCTCCTCCGGCAGGGCCAAGGAGGATCAGCCTCAGGTCTGCTTTTAATGGACTGGAGAGGTTCAGTCTGGTGTTTTCAAACTCCAAAGACCCATCGCTTGATGATCCTGCATAAGTGACAAAAGTCAGTCGGGTTCATGGTTAAATCTGGCTTATTTGCAAAAATCACACATTTTCATGATCATTTGTTGTCAGGTAGAATTTTTTGCTCCAAACAACAATATCACGTAACCCATTGACCCCTGACTCTCTATGAAATAATAAATAGAAGAGTCAAATCTAAAATGAACAAAAACTGACCTGTAATGACCCTGATGACAGGAAGCATCCATTTGAATTTAGATGAACAAGCTGATGAAGGAATTTGATTATTTTCATTATAAATTAGTTTTATTGCTATTATTTAAAAACAAACAAAATCCCTCCACCAATTATTTGAATTATTATTTCATAAAAACAGAAAATCAAGAACAATAAAACAAAAAACTGACTTACCTACAAAGAATTTCCAAACTCTAGACAGCCATTTACACAGACTCTGGATTCCTATATAAGACACAAGATGGAGGACAGGTCCGTGTGTGTGTTGTTTAGAGTTTGTGAGGGATTATTTTTGCATGTTGTACCTCGGAGGGTCCTCACAAGGCGGCTCACCCAGCCCCAAAGAGCTGATAGACCTGAGCGGAACACATACAGTATGAGAGGTGCATTATATAGTTCTTGGGAGTGTGATCATGAAGACCAAAACACACGTGATGACTTGACTTGACTTGACTTGACTCACCAGTTATAGAGCAAAAAAGACGAATTGGCCATCGGATCAGTGCTGGCAGGGCTGCAGGGATAAGACAGTTTGACTGTAAGTGTTGCCTAAATTCCTTAAAAATGATTTTCAACTACTGGTTTAGGGGTGTCAACAAGGCCGGCATACGGAAAAATTGTGCACAAACCAGTGTAACAAATGTACAGCATAATACCCATGTAAAAAAATGACTTAATACATTAGTATGTAACTGTGTGACAATATCATAGAAAGCTTAGCTTTAAAATCCTCACAACTATCTGAAGGTGAACTTTAAACAGGAGGCATGTGACTGATTAGCGAAGATGTATTCAGTTACTCAACTTGTGTGCAAGTTGGAGCAAGTTTCTCATCCATGATCAATACAAGAAACAAGTCGGTCAACATGTGAGTCAGTAAAGAGGCTTATTTACTCAGGGAATTTTTTCGTTTTTCCTGACTGAAGCTAACCAGATGCGACTGAGTGACTGACTCTGTGAGAATCTGTAGAGAAGGTATCCCACCACGGTAATTTGGATGTTGCTGCTGTTCATCCACCAGCCTAAACAAGGGAGAAAATCACACCATTAGCTTTGCGTAATGGACACACGCCCGTCAAAATGTCTATTTGTGACACGCGGCTTGCTCCCGCTCAGTCGTCGTGGATTTTGGATCAACATTTGCAACAATTATTGCATTAGAGTATGCTCCAGAAACCTTCCTCTTCTTTATTAGACATGGCTCACACACATATTAAGCCCATTTTATATTATATATTATATTATAGGCACTTATCACTACTAAAAGATAATGTAAGATGATTGTATTTTTCTGTTGCTACTTTTTTCCACATGATTTCAACCCTATGGCTTAAATAATAATGCGGTAAAATAGAAATTTTTACTTGCTAACAAGCTGCTACTACTAATCATTTATGTTGGCATGTCAAATATATGGCAGATTGCACTGGATTGGGGCTGTACACTAAAAGAACTACAGTTCCCATGATCCTTAGAGAGATTCAGATTCAGGAAGTAGTGACGCTAATAGGTAGCTGTTGAACTTCGATGAAAAAAGCGTCCCACTTTTGCCCACTGAGGAGCTTATTATACACTGGAACCTCAGTTAACGTCCGCCCCAATTAGCATGTACCGTTGAATATTCTTCATCTTGTCTGTTGTTAACACACTGCATAAGTCAAACTGTGTTCTTAATGGTTTTTTAAATCACAAAACAGCCTTCCTTGTTAGCATCCGTCAGTGGGCTAAACAAAATTACCAAATATCATGTCGCTTGTCTATGACGTCACCAACAGTTGACGCAACAGTTGATACATCCATAAAACAATTCTAAATGCATATGAATGACGAATAAAAGAAATAAATGAACATTGACTGTGGCAGTGAAGGTAAAACTAACCTTAAATGTTCAATTATCCCTTTCATCCATAATTTATATCTATTTCTAATTGTTTTGTTTGTGTAAAATTATAATTGTATAGCTATGAACTGGAACTGGGTGAATTGGATTTAAATTACTTCTTATTGGAAATTTGATTCGGTTAACATCTGTATCAGTTAGAGTCAGACCTGCTAGAAGTGGAAGTGTCATTTCTGCTTCACACTATGGTGCATTCAAGGACCACTGAAAATGTGAAATCTCAGTGACGCATAAAGACATAAACATGTAAATGTGAATGAGAATTTCTGTGGGGAAAAATAATTATTTTAACGAAAAATCTGTGCATGTACATGGATCCATTCTACTCACTTTTGTGAGGTACTGTATGGACAAAACTACAAAAAGTAAGTCATGAATGAACCTTTGGCTGAACATTGTTATGTCCAACTGTGCACTTAATGTGCATAAATGTACTTTAATGTGCAAATTACCTGGAAGTGCATCCTCAGAGTTGCCAGTTTCACATTTGCAATCCATTACTTGAACAGAGTAAAGATCCTTGAAGAGTCAACAAAGCACACAGACTCCTTACAACAACTACTACTACTACTACAATGTGAATGAGTTGTTAATAAAAGTACAACACTTTACCTGAAAGTCAGATTGAACTGCTCCTCCGTAATCTCTTTCTTGCCTGCAGAGGCCTGCCCTCGGTTAGACTAATGCTAAGACGGAGTTAACACTGTGTTTACATGCTGTGCAGCCAAACAATGCAGCAGTATGCTCCTCTTGCTGCTGCCTTTCATTCAACACACACACATACACACACACACACACACACACACACGCACACCTTTTTTTGTGAGACAAGTCGAACTGGAAAAGTGGCTAAGCAGTACTGCACACTAACTACAGTACACTGATGTTATTCAAATAAAACAAACGTGGAATTCTGGGTTTTATTTTTGCAAAATAATTTTTCTTACTGTGGGTTAAACACAAAGACAACCAGCATGGGTGTCCAAACTGCCACCACCTTGGGGTCATTTATGGCTTTTTTATGGTATATTTTAAGACTAAAATGAAAGACGGACCACTTCAGAACATTTCGTAGAAGGTTTAGGGAAAAAATGAAAAAAGTTAGCACGGTATGTCTTAGCAGCATTGAGAATTACCAACATAAAGTTTGATTCCATAAGCTTAAGACATTTTATTTTTAATGCTAATAATCGGGGTTGTTATCTGTGGATTTTTAAACATAAACATGTGTTGCAGTTTGGACACCCCTGGTGTAAAGTATATCATCTGTACCTCCTAGCAAGCAAGTGAGGTTTTGTGATTCCCTCAAAAGTGGAAAAAAAACGAGTGTCTTGGTTTGCAGACGGCACAGAAAGCACAGTGAGGCATTCAGGGGGCCAGCTGTGCAGTCAGAGCATCTATTAGCTCTTGCTTCCTGGTGCCGGTGGTGCGAATGCCAAACTGCTTGCAGGCTTCCTTGAGCGCAGCCACAGTCATCTTCCCCAGGGTGCCCTTCTGCACGGAGACCCTGAGCTCATCTTCTGAAACCTCCACTTTGGGCTTCTTCTCTGCTGTACCGGCAGCACTTGCTTCAAGTAATGCGAATGAACATTGAACGTCACCTCATTGTGCTACACCTACAGCTTATCTATTGGATGACTTAACTCACCTGTTTTGCGTTTGGCAGCTGGTTTGCTGTCCGGGTTGTAGTCTGCAGGGTAGACAAGATCTTTAAAATCCTGGACGAGAGTACCCAGGCGAAGGTCAATCTGGTCCAACTTTGGCACTGAACCAGGAAGTAGAAAGATGAATCAGAAATGAGATAACTGGTTGACAGACGATGACTTTCTTACTGATGAGATCCTCTATGTCATCTGGAGCCACCATATCCAGAGCCAAGGCCTCCAAGTTCCTGTAGTGTTGCTGGATGACTGGATTCTCAAAAGCCTCCATCCTTGTAAAGAAAAATAAGCATATTCCCGGGAAATATCTGCGTACTATATACTGTATATGTCACTTTTGTACAGAAGAACTACCTGTATTTGAAGCGCAGCTTGGAGACAATCTCCTTCATCTTGTCCACCTGCTCTGGCGATGCACACGGCGACTGCGGTGGGTCCAGACTCCGCACGTCATCGGCGTAGGGCAGGAAAATGACATTAAAACCTGAAAATGGAAGTGCATGAAAGCGCTTAATCCTTGTCGTTATTAAAATGGCATGAACCGACAAGAGAGCGGAGTACCTGGTGGCGTGGTCTGTACCTTGTGCTCGTCCACCTCCTCTTTCTGAGGCACCAAGGCAACGAATCGCGGCGGGTAGTTTCTGCGGGAAATGCATCGGCACAGGGCAAAAACATTCCTCTCCATGCACTTGGTCATCAGTGCAGAGAAGAGACAGGAGCTGCCTGGTGAGGAAGTGGTAAAGCATTTATTACGACATATGCTAACAGCACACATTCCACTCACTGAATTTATGCTATACATCTTATTTTGGGTCTTTTTATGTACCTCATGTTGGCGCTCTTGTTATTTATTTTTAATTAAAAAAAACTAGCGTTGAGGCCCTTGAGTGTTGAGTGGATCAACGTCTGAATTCCACAGCTTTAGAGAGCAAAGTGATCTTAACACACAAATATGTACACACAGGCAATACAAACACAACCTTCTGCTACTGTGACCGAAACAGCGTTACTCATCTGCTGACCAACTCATGACCTCATGATTGCATCAAGAATGTCAAAAATAGTGGAACACAGCCTGCAGATGTTTTTTTTTCTTCCCACTTTAAACTCAAAGGTCAGTTCATTCCCAACACTGAGAATGTGAAGGATAATACTACTTGACCGTTGACGACAAATCACATTCATTTTTTTTTCAGTTGGGTGAGCTAGAGCCTATACCGGCTGGTTTTGGGCAAAAATGGGGGTACACTCTAGACTGGACACTAGTCAGTCCCAGGGCAAATACAGACTAGAGATCGGCCAATATATTCTTTTCAGGGTGGTTTGTTGTTTTTCGCATAAGATAATGAAGCCTTCATAGACAATTTAAAGCAGGGGTCTCAAACTCAATTTACCTGGGGGCCACCGGAGCTAGGTTCTGGGTGAAGCCGGGCCGCATCAGGTTTTCAAAAAAAAACCCAAAACGCATTTATTAAAAACTGAAAAAAATATATATTCAATGCTTTTGCTTCTGCTATACCCTACACTTTTTCAGTACTTTGGTTCCGGTTTTCCACACCAAAATATCTGATAAAACATTCCACTGTTCTCAAATATCTTAATTTATATTTTTCTATACACAAAATAAGATTAAAAAAATAAACAAATAAGAATAAAGAGAATAAATCAATCAATCAGTAATAAATAAGTAAAATAATAATAAAACAGCAAATAAGAAAAACGTAAGAAACCACATACAGTTGGTAGAGAAATTATTTTTTTCAGATTGAAATGTACAGTATTAACAGTACATTTAATGAAACTTAATAATTTGACTCAATTAGCAAGTTAGCATCGTACTCAGTCCCATCTGGGAGCGGCGTCATAACTTTAACAACATGTTTGATGAGATGCTTTATCTTGACGTGTATTTTCCGTTTTATTCCAAATCATTTCCTGCATTTCCTGCGTCATAAGCCTTTAGCTTCATTGCTAATCCAAAGCAAAACAGGGCGGGGTAACAGGGGTAGGTTAACAGTATGGGCGGGGCAAAATCATGTTAATTGTGTCCGGTGTGCACACAGCTTTAAGTTGTCATTTCAACATTAAACTTAAACTTCAAGGTGGGGGCATCAAACTAGCGTCTCCACAAGTTTGAGACCCCTGATTTAAAGTCTCCAATTGACATAACATGTTTTTGGTGTACACTGAATTTTTCCCAACACAATACACCAAAGCCACACAGATGAACACGTGACGCTACCTTGCACCTCGCCCTCTTCAGGATACAGGAAGACGGATGGTCGAATATGGTGGTGCAGTTTCAGCCTTTCCATCGGTTTGAATCCGATCAGGAACAAACCGGGGTCGTCAAACTTCTTGATGGCGTCCACCTCATCCTTCTCCATCACTATCTGCTTTTTACCATACACCTGCATCAAGGAGAAGGAAACACGTTGGTGCCCCTCGGACAGACTAACTGATGTCAACATAAGCGGATATCGATATCACCAAAATGCAAACTAATGAGGAAGTTAACAATACAATGTCGACTCAAGCCGGAACTTTTTAGTCGTAAGGAGAAAGTGGGACATGGATGCGTTGTTGATATAAGCAGGTTCCACTGTGTACAGTAATCCCTCGTTAATTAATTAGTTAATTGGTTCCAGACCCGACCGTGATAACAGAGTTTCTGTGACGTAGATTTCAATATTAATAAATAGAATATTTTTGTAGTTTGAGCATAGAAAACTTGTTTATGACTTTCTAAATCGTATTTTTTTTACCATTATTAGAGCCTTCTATACATGAAGTAACACCCCTATAGTATACCTTTACAGTCATATCACCCAATGTAGTAGATATAATCAGAGAAAATAAGCCCTTTTGAGACATAAAACTCTTCCAGATGAGTGGTTAGGAAGTGATGATTCAGGTTATTATGATAAACTTTATATATAAAAATATAAAGTTACTATTTATTATATAAAGCGCCTACCTGTGCTTTCTTTATCTCGCTGGGCAGTAGCAGGCTTCCTGTTTGTGTATGGAAGGTGCGTGTTTTGCTGCGGACCGGCTCATTGCTTTCCCTGTACAGCTTGATAGGAGCTGCTTTCCGAACAGTCACAGCAGTGGAATACATTCCCACGGCTACATTCATGCCCTCGCCGAGACGCAGATTGAGCCTAAAGATAAAAAGGGAAGGAGTCAATTCATGAAATGCAAAGCAGGAAGTCTGAAAAGAAAACCTACTCTACCTGGCTATCGTTCTCTTCTTCCTCTCCTTGGCTCGTACTCTCTTCTGGAGGTCTTCAAGCTTTGCACAAGGTTCCAACTGGAGCCCTAAATCACTGGCATCCTCCGGTGGACTTATAATGTCGCGAAAAAAGAGTGAGATGTCGAAGCCGCCCGGTTTCATCAAGTGCATTAAATCTATGAAGACGCCTGAAAGAGAGAACATTTTCTCGTTATTTGCTTGAATGGTGTTTTAAATCACGCACGGACGATTTATTTCCCACCGGTTTCTTTGAGATCACTGGCTTGAGTGCGAGCCTGTCGATCTTTGGTGCCGTCGCCGCCGTGCGGTCCATCTCTGCATGTAAAGATCAGGAGGCGTTTGTGGCCGAGGCGTAGCTTGCAGTCCCGGTACAGATTGGCACAGCACCACAGGGCGTCGGGCAACGATGTATCACCACTGCCCATGGTCTCTGCTGCGAGCTGGGCGCCTTTTTCCCCCCGGAGTGCATCCACTTCCTGCACTCGCTTTGCACCTGTGCAAATTTGGATCGAAAGGGAGATGTTTGTCATTTTGCTGTCCTATTCTCATTAGACCTTTCTAGTGTGACGCTTTTGGGGAATGTTATATTCTATATTCTATATTCTTACCAGGTTCGCTGAGGCTGTGGTAGACATAGACATGCTTGAAAGAGTTGGTGGGGTCTTTGCTCTGTTTGGTGCTGTAGAAGACCAACGCTATAAGGTCTCGTGGACTGTTGATGATCTTTCTGGTGTACACACTACGCACAACCTGCACAATAACAAACAGCACATGTGGAGGCAGGTTGTAGAATCACAAAAAAAAAAGATACGATGACACCTACTTGCATGGTCATGTCAAAATTAGACAGCTCCCCATCTTCTCCTTTGATGAACATTTCCTTTGAGGCATCCACCAAGAAAACTAAGCTGTCTCTCCCTAAGACCTTGTATTCTCCTGATGACGACAGACAATCATGGAGATTTCATGCAAAACACGCAAAACAATGGCATGCACTCTCTATATAAACAACATTGGGTCATTCAAAAAGAAATTCTACTGTCACCTTCTGGTTGCTCTCCTTCTTCCTGTCCTTCATCCTCATCCTCATCCCGGAAGTATGCGTTCCACTCGGCCATTGTTGACTTCTGTCACGTTAGAGAATGCCCCCAAAAGGACATAATTACGCTTCTAGTAAGTATAACTAAGTACATGCATACGTATAAGTATAACTGAAGGGACTGTATAAGTGTAGTAGGAGTAGTGAATTAAAAAAGAACCACTGCAGCATTGAAGCGTACATGTCGCTGTATCTCAAATCTATTCAAACATGCTGTGCTAGCTTAGCTTGCAACTAGCTTATGTGAGCTTTACTGTTTATTGTACCGCTTGGAGGCGATGTAGATTCAAATTGGTTAATGGTGCACAAAAACAATTGAAATATGTAAAAAAATACCCCGTGTATAAAAAAAATCCCTTACCTTTTTACAAGTGACTGTAGTCAGAATTGGCAAATTAGCATGGACGGACTGGACTTGTTGGTACTCCTTAGCTCTGTGTTCATTGGCCAGTTTATTTGACAATAAAAAAAATCTACCAATCACGTTTTAGTAGGCGGGGGTTATGTTGACAAAGAAAAGTTTGCAGGAAGAGGTGACATGGCTTCGCGCCCTTCGATATTTCCACTTTAGTTTCGAGTACAAAGGTACAGTTGAGTACAAACGCCACTACGCAGTGTACACAGTATGCATAATTGCATTGTAAAAGTGTAAGTACAGAAGTAGAAGTATTTTTTGTAAATGTGCTATGTTAACTGTAAAACTTGAATCAAGTTGTGGAAATGAACTATTGCTTAATTTCTACATATTGTAATTGAGAGTGTGGTATGAAAGGCTGAACGGTATTTAGTCAAACATGAGGTTTTCTTTAAGATAAACGTACTGTATTCAAAATGTTTTGTATTGTCAGTAGGCGTACTTTCGGTAATACCGGGAACAGCCACAAGGTGTCAGTGTGAGCTTACAATTGTGCAATTGTTCTCCCAGCAGTTTTCCATCTATCCGTTTCCTGTACGGCTCATCCTCACTGGGGTATGCTGGAGCCTATCCCAGCTGACAGGCGGGTTACACCCTGGACTGGTCACCAACTGAGCAGTTTTCATTCCTGGGAAAACACCTTGTGAAGCGAGCATGACCTTCAGTGCCTGTGCAGGCTCCTTCCAGGTACTTCCAGCCACATTGCAAGTGTGTGTTTAGTTAGCTGAGGAGTCAAGTTGTCCAAAGTGTATAAAACAGGGGTGTCCAAAGTATTTTTCATTACAACACATTATAACAAGAAAACAAAAAAACTGTAGTTTTTCCAATCTTTAATACTTCTCTTTTAAACGTTTCAAACATGGCGGAGGAAAAACAGTCCTGTACCATTTGTGGGTTTTTGGTAAATACTGTACAGCTCACTGTGTTTTTGCTACATCCTCTAACTTTCACCACAACATATTCCATTTACTTTGTATCATAGTTCTCTTATTTGCTGCATGTACAGCAGTTTTAAATTCTACATGTAGTATAGTCAGCTACAGAAGTGCATTGTGCCTTTTCCCTTTATGAATAATTCTTATTCCAATTTCCATAATCCATGTTTCTGCACATTTTCCAGTCACTACTACAGAGTTGCACAATAAAAACCAAATCAATTGTTTGGACACCCTGTCCACTCTGTTTTTTTGTTGTTGTACCATATTCTAATTGTGGCGCTGGAATATTGTGACATGCAGTACTGAAGGCCTACTTTAACTGCGTCACTTTCACATTACAAAAGCAAATATTTATTTTAGTGCTCTCTATGAGTCATGGTTCATGTTATTCTATGCAATAATAAATTCAGTTTGAATCTGTTGAATCGGTTATAATAAATTCTTAGAAATAAATACCTACTTTATAAAGCCCTTTTTCCAACTAAATGTGTCTGAAATATACATAGCTTTACATTGATTTTTTTTTTTTTTTTTTACAAAACATTACACAAATCCTGAAAAATGTGTTTAAAAATAAAAGACAACACTGAATGTACAAGCAACTATTAGGTGGACAAAAATGCATGATTGTAGGTTCCTAACAACAATGTTGTGATTGGAAATCACATATATTGCATATAAAAATAATAGAACAGAAAACACAGCAACCCAAATCAACTCAATCAAGCGGTGATGAGCAATTGTTCAAATTTTAAACATGGAACAGGTTGTGTTCACATGACCCACTTACAAGCACGGAAAAAGAAACACAAACTGACTGGCGGTTGTTTATCTGCAAAAAGTGGTTTGGTGCTTGATTTAGAACTATCATTTGTTTTTCCAGGGGAAAGCCTCACACACTCTAAATAAAAATCCAATAGTTCTAAAGTTCTCTCTTTATGTTCTAACATTTTTTTTTTACCTTCAAATAAAAGGAACTGTTGCTTGTCTGCAGCAGCTTGCAGGTCTGCATGTTGTCTTTTGCTATCCAGGCTTCGGAGAATACATGAGTAATGTTTAAAGCTGCAGGCTTGCAAATGCCTCCACAAATTTCCCGGCAATAGCGCCCGGAGGTAGAGAAATAACACAGGAGTGTCCTCGCAGGTCCACACACTCCCGAGTTATGACCCAGACAATTCAGTAGCGAGAAACCCAGATTCACAGTGACTCTTTGCCTTTCCTTCCCCCGAGGAAGGAAAACATGCAGTTAGTTTTCCATTTTCTCTACTCTCCGCTCTCTTTCTCCTCTTTTCTAAGGAGACAAAGCCGCTGGCTTTTACAAACTCCTTTCCCCCACCACTCGCTCTCCATGGTTGGGATGGAGGCTGATGGGAGCTGACATGATGGTGGCATTGTCCTCACTGTTGAGTTAATGTCACCTCGGGGATGCTGTCCCTGTATGCTGGGCCTGATGGCACCAAAAGCAAAATAGTACATAGTGGAGAACGGCAAAAGGTACAAGGGGAAGCCAGCTGTGCATGGAGGTAGACACTGAGATGCAAAATAGTCATTTTTTAAGTACAATATTCTCAGCCGTTTAGTCTAGAAATTATATATTGTATTAAAACTATGGCAGTGGCCAACCTCCAGAGGGTTAGGCTTATGGAAAGGTGTAAAATGTGTCATTTAACAACCAACTCATGTTTTCTACTGACAAAGTTTTGCAGATATAAAACACTGCCACATAAAAAAATGTCTATCTGCGCACCAAGTCAACCATCTCTGAATGTAGACCGTATTATGGTGCTCCGTCGAGTTTATACAATTTCTACAAAGTACAATAACCTTAAAACCAGCATGGCTATAATCCACAAGCTTGGTTTTTGCCTTACTTTTACATTTCTTTGCACCCTTTTCACCTTTCTTGAGTGTATGACTGCTCTTAGACTAATCCCAAACTCTGGTGTTGACACCAAAGTACTTTATACGTAACCGTGCAGCACGTGGTGCTCAGACAGTCACTTCAGTTGTACTGTGGGTGGAGTAGCTCTTTTGCCTGGTGTGGTGGTAGTATGGCGCTTGAGGCGGGTGTTGCACATGGAAATGCGCCCCGTGCCCTGTCGTACCCCCTGCATACATTCCTCCACAAGGTTGATTAAAAAGATCGGGCATGTTCTCAATGCTCTGTTGCCGACGGGCCGTGTAGCCGTGTCTCCAGTGGGAGGCGTGCATGGATGCGGACCCCGGGGCGGAGATCTGCCTTTGGACGTGGCGACTGTTGGGCTCCCAGGCTTTGAAGGCAGAGCTGGAGAGCAGTGGGTGTGTGGTTGTCTTTGGGAGGTGGGGGTGTTCCAGATGGTTCGGGGGTATGGCGATGGAAAGAGGAGCGTGGAGGTTGGGTTGTGATGGAAGGTGCTGGTGGATGTAGGACTTCTCTTTGGGCTGGACTGGCACCGGGTGGAATGCTGGAGGCGCCTGATAGTGGGCAAAGTCCATGAGTGGGAAGCTCTTGTAGTAGGGGTGAGATGCACTGTCCGCTATAAATTGGAAAAATGACAATAAAGTCCAATAAATATGACTTGGGAAGCATGTTGTGCGGAAATTTACCGTGGCGGTGCGTGTCATTTGTTTATTTATTTATTTCAATTTGTGCACTTGTCAAGTTGGCATATGTTTAAACGATAATTTTCTCTTCTGAATATATACAGTAAACCTCGGATATATCGGATTCAATTGTTCCCACTGGTTTTGTCCGATATAAGCGAAATCCGTTATATGCGTATACCGGAAAATGTCCGTTTTACGCATATATCAGATTTATATCCGGTATATGCGTAAATCGGATTTTATCCGTTATAAAAAGGCACTTCCTTGACTATGTTTCCAATGTACCTGGACGCGCAGGCAACGCTGCAAACGCTGCAAATGACGTCGTATAGCGGCCTGTCATGATTCGGCGAATCGGAGCGCCACGATGCAGCCATCCGATATATGCGAGGGAAATTTCATGGAAATGCATTTGAACGGGACTGGAGATTTTGTCCGAAATAGGCGAAATCCGTTATAAAAAAATCTGATATATGCAATGAATTTTTATTGGAAATGCATTACAGAAAAATCGGTTCTTTTTTATCTGTCCGTTGTGAGCGAATTTCCGATATATCCGAGTCCGATATATCCGAGGTTTACTGTATATATACTGTAAAATGCTTAATCCATTATGCGTTTATTCTCTTTGTCAGCAATGCCAGCCTGATCTAGTGCAACATTTAAAGACTTTTCAACAAAATAACAAACAAGTTAGTATGATATGTATTAGCATAATTCATCTTTGCTCTGCTGCTCAAGGACAGCGTGTGTCGAGATAATGTGATGAAGGGACAGAAACTGAGAAGTGCAATGCAGATGACGGAAATAAAGGTATGTGTGCCACAATGTGGTATAATGTGGCAATGCTGGTTTATAAATACTCTCGCCCACAGTCCTTTTGTGTGCATGTTTATGTATTTGTCATGGGATGGCATGAACGTCAAATAGATTTATATAAACAAACACTAAGGTTATTGCTTCAAGCTTTCTGGCCACGTCAACTGCTACCTGTCCTTTTTAAAGGGGACCTATTATGCTTGTTACACTTTTCGGATCTTTAAATGTTGTTAGATTGTTGTATTATGTATTGCAGGGGTCTCAAACACGCAGCCCGCGGGCCAAATGTGGCCCGCAGGACACTAGTTTGAGGCCCCCGCCTTGATATGAAAGTTTAATGTTAGTGCGGCCCGCGCAAGTTTGATATGGATGCTGTATGGTATCATGCACCCAGAAAAAATTATTACGTTTGATTCATGTTCATGTTAAAGGTTAAATAACTGTTAATAGTTATCCTCCCTATCCGTGTGGAAGTGGTAAGTTTTTGGCTTTTTATACTCTTTATACTCCAGAGCGACTTATAAATGAAAAAAGTGTTTATGTTACGTAAACACTGGACACCTTTTCTGTTCATGTTTATTTTTTGTGTAGGTTAATAACCATTGTTAGCATATCTTACACCTATTTAGCCTGTTCTCTATTCTTTTATTGTTAGAACTTGCCTTCTAGAAGGATGTAATGTCTGTTTTGGTCAAGTAGTTTGGAAAATAAATTACCTGCAAAAAATGCGACTTATACTCCAATGCGTTTTTTTCCTACCGAATTATGCATTTTTGGCTTTGTAAGACTTATAGTCCGGAGCGACTTATAGTCCAGAAAATATGGTACATTTTGGTAGATGGAATAGGTGCAGATTCTGGAAGATGTAGAAAGCTTTCAATGCAAAGGATCGAAAAATGAGCTTTCATCTATGTCGCAGGGCACATATAAAGAAATCAGGAAACATGCATATTATAATTGCACTGTTCTTGGCAATGTCCTATCATACAGTAGCAGTACATGTCTTGGCCAGGCTAACTGTAGCGCAATGCCCTAGCAGCAGCAGCGGCGCTTTTTAAGATCAACTCTCAGTTTGCCACCAGGCAAGGACACCAAGACGTTAGCTGGCTGCCCTTGTGCTGCCAACCTGCTCTACACAAAAGGTTAAAGTGTCAGTTGCGTTTAGGGTCACCGTGTGTGGAACAGTGTGACTTACAACTTACCCACGGCTTTGAGGGAAGTGTACTTGTTGAGTCCCACTGTGCTGTGGTTGCTGTGCGAATGAGGAAGGCCTGGTGCAAATTGGCCGTGCGCAGAGTTATTTAGATGGTACTGCTCTGGTGGCACACAGAAAAGAGGAACAGTGTTAGAGTCACATTTTTGTTTTGTGTCTTTTTGGGAGCTCCGCCTGAGCCCAACCACACAGAGGAGACTCATTATGGCTGCTTGTGTCCACAATAGCACACAATATATTTTTTTAACAAGCTGTAAGAAAAGAAAAATCTGCTTTTTGACATTTTGCTTGCTGTGGTAGAATTACACAATATTCGGCTTTACTTTATCCCAAATTGGTCATTTATAGCATAGAATGCGGCTATTGAACCGGTTTCTGTGGCAGTGGATTATTGTGTATATGTCATGGAGGCTGTTTAAAAAAAAAAAAACCCTGTCCCACATAGTCTCTGCCTCTTTTTGCATTTCTGCTTCTGGTTTTTGTTCACATGTATCGCTGGTTCCTCGCCCACCTTCTAATCCACCTGTCACCTGTCTGCAGCTCTTCCCACCAGTTCTTCTGCCATACGCCTGCTTGTCTACTGGCGGATCAGCTTGTTGTTGTTCCCATCACCTCTCTCTGCTTGCTCATTCTGCCATTGCTTATCTGTTGTGTTCAGCCTTGTTTTGCACACTAAGCTTCAAAATCTTGTTTCACTCTTTCTGGAATTAACTTTACCAGCTGCTATTTGCTTGGAAAAGTTATTATTCCTAAAAAAAAAAAACTCAAACTCACAGGTGTTCATGGTTTATTTTCCACCTTTATGATGGTTTTGATTGATATAAACATGTCATCTGTGGTTGAGTAGGATATCTCTCCATTCATACGGGAAGCCTTGCAGATTTATACTCCAACCACGTTTTACTCCGACTGAAAAACTTCTTTCATTAGGAAGGGACGCAGTGAATTCCGGGTTTAGCAGAGTGTGGGACAAAAAGCCCCCACCCTGACAGCCAGTCAGTCCCATGTCAAATGAACTGAGGTTAATGAACAATGGGGCAAACTAGCTGGGAGAGAAAGGCCCTGGTTATTAGCATTAATGAAGTCCACTGATGCAGCCAACGCACTTGATGTCAGCCTGGGGGATTCATGCAGCACACACACACGCACCACACGGCAGCCTTTTAAGTTCATTTTGGTGGGGGGGGGGTGCAACCAAATCAGTGGCATTTAGAATAATGGCAATGTCTTTAACCCATAAAAAGGAGTCACAGATTAGATTTTTGTTGATTTTATTATTGTGTGCTTATCTGACTGATTTTCCATGCTCAACTTGAGCGCTGCATCAGAGACAGAAGATGTCATCGTGTCAATGACCGGCCGTGAAGAACAATACATGGCGAAACTTTGGAATGCTAATCTCTTGTCACACACGCCGCAGCGAGAGAGAGAGTGAGAGTCACTTGTGGTTAGAGTGATGAACAGAGAAGGAGAGGCGCAGGGAGGCTGGATGTTCTGGTGAAATAAATTAGAGATTAATGTGGAAGTCACTTTGGCTTCACGTCTTTACCTTGGAAGCGCACACATTGGTTTAAGCTGATTACCCGCTGAGATGTTTCGTATGCTGAGCGTATGTGCTCCAACACAGGAAAAAAAATCCTTGAGGGTATAATCCAGTGACCTCCCAGCATGTGACATATGGATTATAAGAACACAGTCCTGCTTTCAATCTGTATTATTAATAAAAGGAAATATTCCAGTATTCTGGAGAAACGGACAGCTGTTACGTGTACCCAAAGATACATATAAAACCACTAACTGACCGTTGTTGTCATATGTTTGTCTGTATCTGGGTCCACCAGTGGTGTCAGGGCCAGCAAAACCTTCTCTGCTGGCCTCAGATGCGCTGACATACATTTTCTTAAATTTGTTCCATGACATTTTATTCCAAGCAGTATATTATCTTCACTTGGTAGCGTGTCTCTTGGCTGCGCCGCCCTTCAGATGTTCACTTGATGTACTGTTGAGGTTTGTAGTTGTTAAGAGATAATGTATTCAAAGATAAAGGGTTAATTGCGTTTGCTCCTTTATTGATCGTGGTATTCATCCACATTTCTGGAATGCCAGGCATTGTTATATTGCGTTATTGTATATTATTCATGGTTTGTGTTGCTTAAAGGGGACCCTTCATGCTTTTTACATTTTTCTGACCTCTGAATGTAGTTAGAATGTTGTATTTTTGTGTTAAGTGATGCCAAAGTTTCAGATAATGAGGTTTGCATATTTGGAAGTGAGCCCTGAAAGAAGTTTGGGATGACTCAAAACGCTCCGTTTCAGAGGGCGTTGCAAAACTGTTCCTTTGTGATGTCACAGAGGAGCGGGCTGTAGGTGTGATATGCTCTCTGCCCTCCCCCAAGCTTTGTGTCTCTGTTTACAAGGTGAGCTCAGGCAGAGGTTATTATGTATTATGTATTTGGTGATTCCCAGCAAGAGCAAAATATTTTCATCCGTCAACAGCATTTTACACAGGACTGTTTTTTGAACATGAACGTGAAATATCCGCCAAATTGTTGCTGAAGCCGGAAATGGCGCACTCTTGCCGGGAAAGGTGCAATAATACTGCTCCTTCTCGGGCAGGCAAGGTTGGAGGCAGCACTTTGGGCATGTGACCAATCACAATGGAGTGGCCGTGCCTGGAGGCGGGCCGTGGGTGGAATAAATTAAAACAGACCGTTTTGGTGGGAAGCACAAATCCAATGAAATACAACTGGAATAGCTGCAGATTCTGAAAGATGTAGAAAGTTTTCTGCACAGGTTATTGTGTGTAGCTGCTCTATAGTAGTCCACAACTCAATACAAGAGAAGGCCCAGGTACCAAATGCATCGCGTGCCACTGGTACCCCCCTACTTATGTATATGTGTGTGCATGCAAGCCAATAAATCCAATAGTAACTGAGGGAATTGGGGTGCACTGGTTTAAGGTTGTGGATTTATTTCTCCATTAAGAGAATCGCAACATTGGGAGCTTTTAACCACAGACCAACAGGGTATCACACTGATTAATGAGTCATGTAATAACTTATCTCCCGTGCAGTGACTAATGCAGGCAGCAAGTAATTAAGGTGCGCATGAAGAACAGCTCACTTAATGTGAGATCCACATACATAAACTGCATGTCCATACTTACGTCTGTGGTGCATGTACGCATTGCGTAAGTTCTTGTTGACGATCGCATGCCTGAGGAGTATTTTAATGAGTCACTGCCGATATATATTATATGAAGTAGGGTTGTCCGATAATTATTTGTACCAATAAAAAAATGTGATATCGGTCGACATTGGTATCGGATTTTTTCCTGATCATGGCAACCAAAATTTTAAACATGCTGTATATGTGTTCATTCCGCCACAGGTGTTATGTCGTGTTGCAGCACGTGACATCGAAGAAGCACTGTTGTAAAAATTTGTCATGTAGTTTATTTTCAAGCAGGTGTCGTGCAAGCCTTCACGTGCACGCATACAATTAGCCTGCAGTTTGTGCTGGTTTGCTATTGTTGGTGCTTATGGCCGTGAAAGAAAAATGATGGACAGCTTCAGCATATTTCTTAATGTGTGTGTGTGTGTGTGTGTGAAAGGAGACATAAAAGAATTTCAAGTGCTTAGGGGAAAGGAAAAAATGAATGTGTGTTTTGAGACACTGCAGTAGAATAGTTAGAATAGATAGTATGTGAAAATTGAAGCACACAAACGCAAGGTTTTACCACCCCCATATTCTTTATAGTGTCAGCGCTGTGTGATGAACAGAGGGCGGTGGGGTGTAGGGGTGGTGGGGGGTATATTCACACTGAGATCATTAATTTACAAGAATAAGTTGTTTTCCTTGTTAGGACTCCACACAGGAGTAGAGAATATGAACAGACTTTTAGCGGACGAGAGGTCAAACCCACTTAAGTGCTGGCGTTTAAGGTTCAAATGAAGGTGAAAAATGTGTACCAATGATGGGATGCGCTTTTCCACTAAGTCACGTTGCTTCTGCAGTCGTGTTCATTAAATAGGTCAGCGTTTTGGGTTTTTTTTTTTTTTTTGCTTCCAGCTTTCTTGACTGCAATGAGTCATGTCTGCTGGAGAATTTTGGACCACATTTTTTCTGCTGAACATCGCAAAGCCCTCCCAAAAGATCTTTTACTCTTTTACTCTAACCTATGAAAGGGGATGTCAGACACAGATAGACCTTTTAACATTTGCCTCCTGACGGTTTAAACATGCTCAATTACTTTGTGTGTGTGTAATCAACATTAGTTGTTGTTTTTTCCCCCAGAGGCCCTCTGCTGTCTTTTGTACTCTGGAAAAACCAATACGGTTCAGCTGTTTTTAGCCCATGCAATCTATCTGGTGTTCCACTTTGTTTCAGGGTTGAATTAACATATACATGCTCTGTTTGAACTTAAAGGGACTGTATGCAGCGAGTTCCTCCAGGGCGCCAAGATTAAAATGGACTGAAACTTCCTGCTTCGAGTACGGTTTTATGTACGGACATAAAACCCGCACGCACACTAGTTACCATGATTTTTGGCAGCTAATGATAGCGATTTGGCAAGGTTTAGCCTATTGTACACACAAATGTCGCTTCTCTTAGGCTGTTTTGTGTGTGTATTGGTATCAATATGGTAGCATGGGTTATGTTCTTAGGGGGGCTATTGTATGAAACACCCCACCTCCCTGTTCCCTGCCTCACATGTGCACAGACCCATGCATGTTCACATGATCACTTGGAGGCACACCAGTGAAAAAAAAGTCACAGAACCCCAAAGCAAAGACAACACATGCATTTTAATCTATAAACTGGCGTGTACCTGATTCATGCGTACTATATGCACAATATAGCACACGCTGCCTAAAGGCTGCAGCCTGCTTACATTAACATAGTAATTAGAGAGTGTGTGTGTGTTGTCGTCCTGCAATGTTGCACGTGCAACAAGCATGTGTTCTACTTACAGTTAAAGATGCTCTCTGGTTGACTCCCCTCTCGCTGACTGTCCTTTTCCCTTCCATCATCCCCATGTGTAATCCCAAATATTTAGTATTTGCTTATGCGTGCCGGTACTCTTTGTCAATCTGTGTAGCTGCTTTTACTGCCACATCGTCATGGGACCTTGATTTTAAATACAAAGTAGATCGACTGATCGACATGTGTGGCTGGAAGCTAAAGAGAATAAAAGACCTCCGGGAATAAGTGACAGACTTTGACTCCCTCTCTCACTTGTGTGTAAATACTGTATGCAGAACATGTGTTGTATAGCTGCAAGGAATTAAGGCTGTATGGAGTTACTTCATACACTGCAATGCATTGGAATATCAGAGTATTCTGTGATGGACATAGATCATGTGCATTTTATAGGTGCTAACAACTTTGGAGCGACTTGCATGCAGTTGTGTTATTTTGTACATTTTACTTGGGATATTATCCGATATTGTTTTTTTTTTTTTGCAGAAAACCGATGTGCCAATATTGTCTAACTCTCAATTTCAGATACCGATATGTGTAACATGGCATATCTCCTATATGGAATGAACACATACATGTTGTATATTTTATTCATGTTTCAAAAAGTTTGGACACCCCCGTATTAATAGAACAACATACACTATATGTACAATTACTGGGCATAATGAGGATCTTTTTGCCACGTTTTATTGTGTCACTCAACTTGTGTGTGTTTGTGTCTGTGTGCCCACGCTTTCCCTCTTAGCTCACCGCTCCTGCTGCGATGCATCCTGGCTGAGACGCCGTTGGCTCTCCCTCCATTGGGTGAACTGGTCACAGCATTTTCCACGGTGCTCACCTCTCCTCCCTGTTGCTTCAGAAGGTCAGTCAGTGTCCTGGGTGGCAACACATGATATAAAAGCCTTGTTTTCATTAATATGCACCACAGGTCACATACATACGTACAGTACATGCTGCGGTAAAACATGACTACAAAACCCCATGGCCCAATTATTGGCCATTCTAAACCCAGCTTAATTGGTCTTTAAGGCAGTGCCATCTGCCCCCCCCCCCCCCAAAGCTTGTTTTATTGGCCTGCTGCACATTGTAAAAATTAGAGTTAAACAGGAACATTGGGGAAAAAAAGGAGCAAAAGGGGGTCATGTAATGAGAAAATCCATATCTAAATCTGTTTCAGGAGCTGAACTCAAAGATCTAATACTTTAATTACATACACAAAAGGCATATTGCTCACAAATCTGTCTAAATCTGTGTTGGGAGCATTCATCATCTGTGATTCATAATCTATCCACCTCACAGGTGTGGCACATCAAAAATAGACACGGCAACTCTGAATAAACGGGATGATTATTACACAGATGTGCCGTAGGTTGGCCACAATAAAAGGCCAGAGGTGGGAGTAAGTTAGTATTTTGCAAGTCTCAAGACGTCCAAGTCTAGTTTAATGTCAAGACAAGACAGGTCGATTGAAGCCATAAGATCTGTTTAGTGTCTGCCAAATAAAACAGCAATGTAATAATCTATTAAATTTGGCATATACAATAAATGCATTTTGAATTGTTCTATTTTTTTAATAACAGCAACAAGACTTAGGCTGTGTCCACACATAGCAGGGTATTTTTAAACCCACATATTTCTCCCCTTTCTGTTTATGAAAAAAACGGGGTGTCCATACAACCTTGTATTAAAAACAAAATGCCTCCCCGCGTAAATGCTAATAACAACAATAATGAGGACCGTGACAGGACGACTTCCATCTCAAAGTTCTCCCACCAGCTTGTAGTGCGTCCCGGACGATATAGGGTCAAAGCAATAATCCTTTTTTTTGTAATCAGTAATCATATTGCAACCCCGCTACTATTTATTTTCCTTACCAAAGATAAATGACTTACAAGCGACGCATCTCCACATTCGTGTTTTGCTCTTGCTAACGGCTGCAGTCAGCTGTATTTGACTGGCGGCTTGTTTTGCTGTGCAACATATGGGCAAGGATTCCTGCAATATGGCCCATTTGGATGTAGAGTTTGCCACACACACACACACACACACACACACACAGTAAAACACATTAACGCTGTTTTCTGATTTTAGCATTGATGCTATTCACTCTCTTGATCAATAATTCAAACACCCGTGCCTCTGTTCTGCTAATGAAGCTCATGTGGTAGCACTCACTATCAAAGACACACACACACACATACAAACTAGAGTACGCTCAAGCTGACAGTGACAGCCAGCGGCAACTTGTTCACACTCAACCAGCAAAGTAGAAAAGTGTGAGCCATGGTCAAGGGCTGTGATCTTCTACAAATGGTCTGTGCTGGGGATGATGTGTGTGTGTGAAAAACTGTGCCACAGATGCCAAAATGGGTCTTCTGCATGGCATGAACTTGTATCTGTGTCAAATATAATTAAGCTGCCTTATCAGGCCAAAATATAACTCATGTTTATATTCTTGATAGTCTTTTCATGCAAGCTCATATACTGTATACTTCAGGGTGGTGTCCAAAGTTGCCATTTTTGGTCTGCAGCATCTTCTAAAAATACAATGAATTAATTATAAATGCAATTGGGAAGACCAATTTGAAAGAACTGGACATAGTCTGGTCCATAGCCAGGATCAAATGCACCAGTCCAGAACACTGGAAAGCGGCCCCCTGCATCCTTTGCTTTTTAGTCTGCAGCCCCCGGTGGAAAGTTCGGGCACCCCTGCTTTAGGATTAGTAATGTTTGGTAATAAAATGCAATAGGTGACCAAAATTATAACAATAAACGCCTCCTTTGGGATCTCTCTTTGTACATCAGCACATTATATTCATTCATTCAAATAAATTCCGATCTTAATCATCTTACTGCCAATCCTTTTGTGCGACCGAAAGACTTGATTCAATTATGAGGCAAAACAGCTCCATTTGTAAACATTTGCATCTGCGCGACAAAAGCACTTATACTTCTACCCCTACCCACTTCCTCCCCAGAACCAAACCCAGTCCCAAATCTGTCTTTCTCCTCCATCTTGCTCCTCTTTTAAAGCATGCCGTTAGTCTCCGTCTCTTCATCCCCACTTTGACTCATTGCCATGCAGAGCCGCGGGCCACCATGCGCATCTCTCTCTTGGCTCTCCGCTCAAACAACTTGCTGATTTGGACTTTTAATCTTCAACAAAAAGCGCACCTGTCCCCGAGCCATGCAGTGTTTATGGAGCATCGGCTCAGCTTCATGCTACTTTCTCGGGGATGCTTTTGAAAGCGGGAGAATGGCATTGCTGTGGGCTGATTAGAAGATTAGGACTCACTGGGCGACACAAATACTGTAGTTAGCATGTGGTATTTGCAAATGAGATATTAATCACTTTATATGCTGACAATGTGTCGGGCTGCTTTTAGTCCCCTAACGAACCTGAAGCAGCAGTACACCTTTCAGTAAGAGTCTAAAAACTCTACGTAATCTTAATACCAGTTAATATAAAACTTCTTTACATAGTTTTTTGCAACACTAGTAATGTATGTTAAAAAGTCCATCTGACCTTTTTAGAAAAGAACATCTTACTGTATATTCTGTGTGTAAACTTCACATGTTATGTAACAACATGGCTGACAGCTCTATGGCAATCAACCACGTCTACACGCTCCAATCACACGGAGACTTCATTAATTTGCTGTAAGAATCAATAACTGGTCTGCTGCATCAGAACACAGACACTGATTGGTAACAGCCAATACTATCGTCTCTCTGGAGAGAGACTATTGATTGCCTTAATTAAAATGTCAAGCGTGCACTGCGGCGTGCCTATGCATGTACATCCTGTCCGTATGCGTGTGTCTGTCGTACACATGGCAATGTTAGCATATTATTTCATCTCTGTGGCTTTAAAGTTATACCGACTGATCAGAGATGGCAGAGTTGACATGGTCAGTCCAAGTAATCGACTTATGCCACACATCTTGACCAAATTTTGCTTGACAGCGTGCAGATTATGTGGAAACACTACACTTTGAGATAATCCTTCGCTGAAAACCCAAAGTGACCCAGGCGAGTATCTCTGTCACTTAAGTTCGCCTTTGTCGTCACTCTGTCTTGACATCAAAGGTGCAGTAAAAAAAGAAAAGAATTTATCTCAGTGGCGATTACTGATCAAGTAAAGACTATGAATCATTTTGTACATGAATGAATTAGCTTTGAGTTATGCATCAACAGAAGCACCACTGAGAGATATTTTAAACCTCTTAAAATAAAATAAAGTTGATTATTTTATAGTATATATATTTTTTTGCATGCTCAACTTTACTATGGTCAGAGTTGTCATGCGACTGACAATTTTCATGACTTTGAACTCCACTTGACAGATCATCAATTTGACTTGGACCTTGACATCAATGACTCGGGACTTGACTTGGACTTTAGTCTGATAACTTGCAAATACTTGAGATTTTTAGTGCGTGTTCAAGTCTTCACTGAATGGATCTATTAACGTCTATTCCGGTTTAAGATGAAACGACAAGGATGTGGATTGCATTTCTGTGAGCACCAGACTGCTGGGGAATGACAGTGATTAACACTGTGATGTGTATAGGATAATCAATAATTATATAATTACCGTCATTTCCTCTACTTTTCTGTTAAACTTTGAACCCTGTGGCTTATACAACGGTGTGGATATTTGTGGCTCAGTTCAAATCTAGTGATATGTCCTTTACACCAGGACAACTACTAATTGTTTAAATACTGTACCACTCAATATAACAGGTCTGGTGACATCAAGAACACTAAGCTCATCACACAGCAACCTAACACTCAAAAGGTATTCGTTGATATTAATTTGTTGGTGAAAGATTTGTCACAGTTACCACTTGTACACAAACTTGTCCAGACTAAAACTTTCTGTATTTTTACTCATAAAGAAGTTAAATAAGTTGAAATAGCAGCCCCTAAGATAACAATATAAAGAGCTGGCAATCTTTCTGATGTCAAGCATTCTCCATGTCTTTGAAAGCCGCCAAACCACAGAGATAAACAGAAAAAAAGCGCTGACCCACATTTATGTGTTTTGGGGGCCGAGTGAAGAGGAGCAAACAGAGGGAGAGGGAGCAAGATAATGCAGCTGGAGGATTCAAATTGTCATATCTGACGTGCAGTTGTCAATTTCAATGTAACTGATTGGAAGGAATAGTTTGCCCACATGCAACATTCATGTATAAGCGCAGCATAAATGCATTCACTTGAAGCAGCAGTGGTGACAGGTGAGGGGTGATAAAGAGTGACAGCTCCTCCCCGGAGGTAAACGCAAGCGAGGAAAGATAGAGAGAATCAGACGGAAACTTGCTGAAAACTCTTAAAAAAAACTTTCCCTGTCATGGCAGCAGTTTAAAGTTCACATTCGAATGACTTGCCTGGAGTCTTGTCTTTCTTTTCTGTGGAAACAAGATGGAAGCATTAAGGGCAGTGCCAGAGAGCGGAGAGACAAAGCTCATCACGAATCTAGAAAATGTCACATGTAAAGTTCTCATTCATTGGGAAACATCAGTCCAGAATGAGCAAAAATACAGAATATGAGTCAAGCATCTACAACATAATTCATGAACGGAAATGGTGAACAGACGGGATCGGGAAGACCTGCGTTCGATTCTCCGCTTGGCATCTCTGTGTGGAGTTTGCAAGGATGACTGTAAAAATAATAACGCAATAGTTCCTTTCATATGTCATTTTTCACTCCTTAAAGTCGTGGAATTGTCATTTGTGACATGTATTTTCTCACAGGCAGGTCTGTCAGATGTTTGCAGCATTTCTTGAACTGCTGCTTTCCACACACTTTATGACAGCCATATCGAGACGAACCACGTGGCCGACTGTAGACTGTGTGTCAAATGTGTTGGGTTGCTGTCTGTCAATATAGCACAGCACATGAATCAGGCTTGGATTTGCTGTCACTCAAATGACCACTCACACTTCTTCTCTTGTCACTAACATCATTTAGTATGTCGGATGCTAATGGCCGCATTTGCAATTTCAAAAACTACATCTGAAACCCACCAAATTCATGGTCCTTTGTTAGAAACGTTAGCATTTTTGTAGAGCCAAGTCGACTTTGTATCATTTGTGAAGAGATCAGCACTTCCAGACTGAATGATGCCATACATGAGCATCCTACTTACTGACAAGTCATCACGCGCTGTATAAAAATTTATGCTCCAAGTGACGTATTATTGTTAATACATCAAACTACTGATAAAGCTTTTTTTTTATACTGTGGAACCCCCTTATCTCAACGCCCCTGGGACTGTGTGACTGACGTTGACAAAGACTGTTTAATTGTGACTTGTGGACAGCACTAATTCCGTTTACAAAATCGGCGACACTCAATCTGCGTGTCAAAGGCAAAGTGATGCCATTTGTCACACATGTCCATATGGACTGTATGTCCACACCGTATTGGATATTGCTTATCTGTCTGACTTCAATCAAGTCACAGCAGTCAAACTGTGCCCTTCATTACATAACATGATGCCAAACAAGCCTGCTGCACTTGTTGACACGCACACACTCATGCTAAGCCAGTCAAACATATACAGTAATACAGTAGATCCATGTGTGTGGCACAGAACGCACACCCACTGTAAAACACTGGATTTCAAGATCGATCTTCTCATTAGGACACACACACACACACACACACACACATGCGCGCATGAATGCATACACTGACCCATATTTGGACATGGACACACACACACTTGTTCACACTACTTGTAGCATGTGATTCTCCCACTTCAGACCTACAGTATGTAGTATATCTCACCTAGTGATAATCCACAATAGACGTGAACCGTGCTCATGCAACCTGAATGCCATCTCTATCCTTCTTATATACAAACATATATACAGTAAACCTCGGATATATCGGACTCGGATATATCGGAAATTCGCTCACAACGGACAGATAAAAAAGAACCGATTTTTCTGTAATGCATTTCCAATAAAAATTCATTGCATATATCGGATTTTTTATAACGGATTTCGCCTATTTCGGACAAAATCTCCAGTCCCGTTCCAATGCATTTCCATTAAATTTCCCTCACATATATCGGATGGCCGCATCGTGGCGCTCCGATTCGCTGAATCGTGACAGGCCGCTATACGACGTCATTTGCAGCGTTTGCAGCGTTGCCTGCGCGTCCAGGTACATTGGAAACATAGTCAAGGAAGTGCCTTTTTATAACGGATAAAATCCGATTTACGCATATACCGGATATAAATCCTATATATGCGTAAAACGGACATTTTCCGGTATACGCATATAACGGATTTCGCTTATATCGGACAAAACCAGTGGGAACAATTAAATCCGATATATCCGAGGTTTACTGTATATACTGTATGTGTGTTTGGGTGTAAAATAATTTTTCCTTTTGTAGATTAATGCCATTGACATGAATGTTGGCCGCCAGACTAGACTTTGACGAGAGGAAATTCATTCTAAAAGCGTGAATGCACACAAGTACCAAAGGTGTGTATATATAACATGTGTATATATATATATATATTCACCATTTTTTTAATGGTACACAACACCTCTTTGTTATGATGGCAGACGGAGGCACAGTGTAGCGCCCCCACAGAGTCACACAGAGTCTGACGCTCTTTTATAACTTTATTCTGACCCGAACACATCAGCAGCTGTGCAATTCCAACACCATACTGTATATGTATCCCCAGCTCCCAAACACGTCTACCCGTTTGTCGTGGGGAACAACACTTTCTTATTCTTGAGGTGCGTTTACAGACGAAGATCACAACAACATATTTATTATGCATGCATGCATGTGTGGTCTAAATAAACAGACAAAAAAAGAACAAAAGGTGGATGAAAATACAATTAAAACATGAAATGCAACAGTAATGCAACCCCTCATAATAACACGGTTGAAGTGTGATTCAAATGTTCTGCTACTATTAAAGCGAGTCGTGTTATGCAAATAAACCTTCAGATGTGTTCGGTTCATTTGGAGCTGTTAATACATACAAATATACATAATTCCGTCTTATTTATCTTTCCTTTAACAGTAAAAAACTGTAAAATTCAGCATATTTAAGGCATACTGCAGTTGTAAAATGGTGATTAATTCAAAAACTGTTAATCATGTGACAGCCATACTATGCTGTGTGTACTTTTTTCCAGGACCTAAGATGTCATGCTCCACGTTTATTGGCATAGGATTTGTTAATTTCAGCTGGAAACATGGAGAAACGTGCCAGAAATTGTGTGTGTGTTTAATCTAAGCGGATGATCACTTTGGATTTTCACTTCTAAAGCTGATTGAGGAAAAACCGTCGGGATTTTGAGAGTGTTAATCATGGTCTGCGTGCAGAGCGGTGTGCGATGCAGCGTAAAACAGTGAAGACGGCGCTGGAACATGACAGTAGTCTTAAATAAAAGTAAGTAAGACAGTGTTGTTGTAGGCGGTGGTTATATGTACATGCTGTATTCCTCATTTGTACCTCTAGAAGTACTGAGATACAGCACATGGAGCCTTAGGAAGCGGGGATTGCTGTCAGCATGCTTAAATACTAAATGTGAGCGCAGACAGCAGTCCGGAGACGGGAAAGCTGTAATCTTGGAGAAATTGGTTTAATCTCAACGAGAGAGGCTAATCTGTTCGGAGATGGGCTCGTGGAGTGAGGCTGTTGATTTGGGAGAGGTTGAGGAATACGGAGGAGAAATAAACCAGCAGGAAGTGAAGATGGAAGGTAGAGAGGCAGGAGGTGTGATGCATGCGGAGAGGATGAATGAAAGGTTAAATGAAAGAGAGAGACAAGGTGAAACCAAGTGGTTTGGTCCCCTGGAGGTGAGCGAAGCAGGAAGAAAGGGAACAGGAGGGAGATGGTGGTGTGATATGGAAAATGTGGGATGTATTTTTAAAATGATACATGGTGTAATTGAATTTGTGACAAACGGAACAACGTGAGTTGAGTCTGTAATGTAAGCAGAGGTGTTATGTCCATGTTTTGTGCTGTTTGCTGTTCCATGACCCCTGGAACCATTTTTATACATAAGACACTGAAATCAATCCCACATAGGAGAATATACACAAAGTTTCCACATATTATTTTTGTGTTAGTTTTTAATATATACAGTCATCCCTCATTTATCGCTGTTAATTGGTTCCAGACCCGACCGCAGTCAGTGAATTTCCGCAATTTGATATTAATAAATGGAATAGTTCTGTAGTTTTACCCATTATTAGAGCTCTGTAGACAGGAAATAACACCCCTATAGTGAGCTTTACACTATTATTCTTTGGGGATCACTGCAGGGACACAAGATACCATGCTTGCAAGCTAGCTAGTTAGCCTCCAATTTACAGTATTTATTCTAAACAGAGAAAAGTTTTCAAACGGCGTGGGGAAGAAGGAGAAAGTAAGAAGCCAAAAACTTCCATACAGAATGGGAGAATAACTTTTTTCACTCTATCATGTCGAATATGAATGAACGAATGAATCAATGTTTCGTGTTTTCGTGACTTGTCTTTCAATATTATTTGACTAATAATGGGCCGTCAACCACGAAACAGACATAATCTTACACACATAATCCCTCCAGCCTGCCTTAGGTCTGCCTCGGAGCATTCTCCCGACTGGGCATGCCCGGAACACCTCACCAGGGAGGTGGGCTCTACTCTGAGATCCTCTTGGATGACTGAGCTCCTCACTCATTTCTGCGATCTCGTTCTTTCGGTCACGACCCAAAGCTTATGACGACAGGTCAGGGCGGGAACATAGATCGACTGCTAAATTGAGAGCTTTACCTTCTGGTTCAGCTCTCTTTTTCACCATGACGGTTCGGTACAGGGGCGGCGATCCACCTATCGACTTCACGCTCTCACCTTCCCTCACTCGTGAACAAGACCCTTTAATACATCAGACCACTTAGTTTCCCCTCTCTGATAATTGACTATCTCACAAATATTTTTTTTTCAATATTTTGATTTGGGAATTAAGGTCTGGTATCGGAAGTATCGGTATTTCTTGCACAGAACCTCATCAAACATCTCGGGAATGAACTAGAACAGAAGTCAGGCCCCCATCGGTGACCTTACAAATGTTTTATTACCATTTTCGCTTCCTGTAGGTGTCCCTTTACTTTTGTCCATATGCGCTCTGCATTACAGAATAAAAAAAAAATAGCCTGCTGGAGGCAAATAATCAAAAAGGTCTTTATCTACAGCAGCAAAGATAGCTATGTCAATTAGTGTTCTTGGAAATGTTTGGTTTATTTCATATATAAGTCATCCTTACAAGCAAAGCAAGTGGTACAAAGGGGTAAAAACACCAGCATGTGGGTGGATTGGGGATGGGTGGCGGTGGGTGGGGGGGGCAAAAGAAAACACACAGACATAAAAACAAAGAAAATGGCAAAATTAGAAACAGTTGCAAATGCAAAAATGTGCAGCTAGGCAGCTTACTGTGGAGTCATTCTGTAAATCAGTGACTCATAAAGCACATCACATCCTTAAATCAGGAGGGATTTGTTTTGGTTTCTTTCCTTGCTATTTCTGATGCTTTCCTATTGACAGCGTTGCTGTGGTTTGTTTTAGTCATCAGTGTGAAGTTTACAAACGGTTATCAACACAACACACACGTGCACAATGTTGCTGAGCCTACAACTTAGCATGCATTTATTTGACTTGGTTGGAAGTTGTAAACTCCGGTCATGTTCAAACGATCTTTGCTATGATTTGAATGATCGAATTTCCAATTTTCCAACCAACCTCCAAATGTTGAAAAACATGCATATCCATGCTAGCAGGGCTCACAAAACTGTATAAATGAGTGGACGTTAGCTGTGTGTAGCATGTAGTCCACTCTTTTGTACAGTTGACATCCTCCCTATCCTCCTCTTGGCTCTAGTTGCATAACACACACCCTACCGATGCACACACACATTGTGTCATGCCGCCTACCTGGAGTTGAGGTCAGCATGTGGCGCCCCGGGCGCTCCCCCACGACTTTTCTCCAGGCCCAGCTTGGTGAAAATGCCTACCAGCACCATGATGGCCACCACGCCGCAGATGATGTAGACAATGAGGTGTGTGCGGTCCCGCTCCTGCTCCCCTTGGCCCTCGGTGACGGTGGCCACGGGCTTGCCGGTGTTGGCCCAGATGGGCGTGTCATAGTTGGAGCAGATGCTCTGGTCCAGCCGCTGCTGGCGGAACTGGCAGCAGAAGCGATAGAAGCAGGTACCGCAGCAGTACAGAAAGACGCCGGCGTTGCAATTGAACGGCGGGTCCCACTGGCCCATCACGTCGTAGTAGCCCTGGCAACGCGTGCCACCAACAGGGGGGCCGTCCTCGTCGTCTGCGTCCCCCCCACTGGAGGGAGTGGACAGGCCAGTGTCTTGAAGGGGGTTCTGAGTTGTCTCCGCATAGCCAGGAGTTGTCTGGTTGACCAGTGTGGACGGGACAATGAAGGGGCTGTCCTCAGTTGCTGTTACCATGGTGACAGATGGCTCCTGAGTCAGGGCGGGCTGGGTAATTAAGAAAGAGAGGCAAAAGAGTAGGAAAAGATGGCAGGAGGGACGACGGACCGGTGCCATGCTGCTGACAGGGCCCTCTGTCCAATGTCCAGCCTTCAAGTAGAAGAAGGTCAAAGAAAGGGCAAAGGTCAGTGGCAAGAAAATCTATTTCAGGTCAAATTCACAAAATAACATAAAAAAAAAACACACACAGGCTTGTTTTTAGGGATATTTACACAAAAATAAGATGATCAAAGCTACTTAAGATTTGTCAGATCTAAACACGATTGCTGCACGATTAGCGTCCACTTTAATACTCCAATTCACTACTTTATGAATCTGCACACTCCAAAAAGTAGCGACTTTTAGTTCGGAATTCATGGTACGTTAACATATTTCGATGCCTCACTTCCCACAATATATTTAAAGTTTAGATGTACATACATATATATTTAGTAAATATGCGTGAAATCATTGATGTACAGCACAGTACAGTACAGTACATGCATGATCACAGCATGTATAGCAAATGATAAAATGTTGTTAGTTTTTTTTTTTTAGAGGGCTTTGTAGTCAAAATAGATGCGTCCCAATTATGTGCATAGTTGGCTAGCTCATATTAACTCATTTTCTTTCATTAGAATGTACAGAAAAGGGAAGGAAATATGTGTATGTTTCACATAAGGATTGTGGATGATGGGCAGAATTCCAAAAAAAGGGCACTTTTCCTTTAAGAGAAAAAAGCCACAATTTAATAGAAATAAATTTAGAATATTATGAGGGAAATTAATGTAATTTTAGTAGCATAGAGTTGAAATATTTGTAATTTTTTTTTCCAAAAGTTGTAATATTATGATAAATTGATAAAACAAAAGTGGGAAAATTGTATCATATTACGCAAATAAAGTCTATTATGATCTATTATGGGAATAAATTCATAATCAATTCATAATTACCCAAAGAAAATTGACAGATTATTTAAGAAGAAAGTTGAAATATTAAAAAAAAAATGTTGAAAAAGTGAAAGTTTTTTCCTGAAATATAAATAACTTCTTATTGTATCTACACTTTTTCAGTTGGCAAAAGTTGAAAGGTGAGACCAAAATATAATTTTTTTGTTATGTCATGAAAGCAAAATATGACAACTTGTACTCGTTTTGTCATACTAACAAGACAATGTGACTTATGGACGCAATAACGAGGGGTGAAACAATGACGCTGACTTTTCATATTCATGTGAGGAACTGCAGACAAACCAACTACACAAAAAACCCACCTTCAAAGAATTTACCGTCTTTATTTCGGAAGAGTGACAATAAAGCAGAAACTCCTCGCCTGTTCTCACCTTTTCCATCAGCGTGCTCTTCTGCAAGCCTTCCCCAAAAGTCCAAAGGATAAAAATTCCCTTTAGAAACATCTGCAAAGTTTACTCAGCAGCATCTCCCCCCCCCAAAGCCGTCTCTGTCTTCTCTTGATGTGTTCTCCATTCTCAGCTCTGGGCTTGATCCGGAGAGCAACACGCTCCTCTTCTTTGCCTCCACAAAATGACTCTTCGTTTTTCCCCCCCACCTCTTCCCGCGGTCAAGTACGAGTCCGCCAATGCATATATAAGTGTACACAAGAGTGTGTCTGTGTGTGTTGGGGGGGGGATGCTACACTGAGCGCTGCAACAGTTCAGGAACCAAATGAGATCTCCTCCTCTGTTTACCTCTTGTCAGTGGCAGGCAGTGAGAGGGTGGGGGGAGGGAGACTGTGTGTGTTTGGAGAAGGGCAGGGGGAAAGAAATAATCACATTTTAATATATCAGAAAATGGAATACCCTCTAACCACAGAAAGCATGAAAATAAAAGATATAATACACATAAATCCATAATAAACGCATATAAAATTATCACTGTAAAAGTGCCTATTTTGGTATAATGAATACAAATATAATGTACAAATAAGATATTATTTAAAATTCCAAGCAGTGCTGGAGTGCTTTGAAGTACCCCAAGAGGTACTAGTGCCCCCATCTAGTGCAAAAAGGCAAGTATTGGTAATTATTCTTGTGGAAAGACTAAAATGTCCCTTATTTTCCAGGAAATTTCCCTTATTTCCAAATTCAAAATTTGACGGTTAAGCCCAGACACCATTTGTAGGCTTGGACTTGCAGCAACAAAATTAAATTTTTACCTTCTAATAATAATAATAATAATAATATGGAGTGCATGAGAAAATGGAAAGCCACCTCTTCACTGCGACATGATTTATATCTGAAATGGCTTATTTTGTAAGATTATATGTACTATATTGGGTAATACCAGTGTAAATGTTACTATAGGGGTGTTATTTCATGTCCAGGGGGCTCTAATAATATAAAACAATGTATTTAGAAGATTGTAAACAAGTGTTCTATGCCATAACTACGGAAATTTTCCATTCCATTTTCCTTTTCTTTGCTAGTGACTTAAACCAAGAAAAATAAACTTTTTTTCCGGAATCATTTTGCGGGTAGACCGGTGATATTGGTTATTGGCTACTGAAAATCGGTATGAAAATTGTCATAGCGGTCAATCTCTACAGTAGTGTCACATTCCGATTGGAAAATGTGCATAAACAATCAAGAAAAACAAATGTTTAATGTGGCAGCTATAACATACATAGGCCTATAGATATAGACGGCCATTTCTTTAAATATAACAGATGTTGCCTCACACTGAATTGCTTTAAGCAAGTTTAAAGGTAAAAAAAAACAGTTTCTTTAGATTTTGAATTTGTAGTTATTGATGGAACGAGCCGTTGAAGATGGAGTGTTTTAGTTTCTTCTAATTTCTGTCTGGCAGCAGCCTAGTCGACATTGACAGACAGATTTGTAGTATCTCATCCTGTGTGTGTGTGTGTGTGTGTGTGTTAGTGTGTGTGTGTGTGTGTGTGTGAGTGTGTTTGTGTTTGTGGCAGGCAGAGGACAGTCAACATCTGCTGTGGTCACTCCTGCTCATCTCCTTATCGCTACTCTCATCCCCGTCTGTTCCTGCTTTCCATGTGCACACACACACACACACACACACACACACACCTTCCTTTCCTTCCATCTGTTGGCGGCATTTCCTCACCTTCACTCTGCTCCTCATTCACAGATTTTGCAGGCGTTTGCGTCAACACCATTTACAGGTCATTGGGGTCCTGTTGCAGGTTGGACACACTTCTCCAACACACACACACACACACACACACACACCCTCAAACGAGTCTAGAGCCCACTCATTTAGAGTGCCCCGCCCCTCTTGAAAGTAAACCACCGCATGAACATTTCTAATGAAATTATAAGTCAGATTGACAAGCGCCTTTTTGCTTTGCTTGCCACTAATCGCCTCTCTCAAAATCCTTCCTTTTATGTGTCGCCATCTGAAGGCAAACTCTGCGCTTCACCCATCTATTCCTTGCTGTGTGAGTGAGAGAGAGAGAGAGAGAGAGAGAGAGAGAGAGAGTGGGAAAGTGTAAGGGAGGGAGTGTAAAGAGGAGTGTGAATGTAGGACAGTGGGGAGGAGGTCGACTAGAAGAAAGAAAAGAAAGTGGGGGAGGAACAGAGAAGGAGAGATGTTTGGCTGTAGACCAAAGATGAGAGAAGACGCACACATGGGGATTGTTTGTTAGTTACTACCTGATGGATTGTAGTCATATTTGATAAGTCATTTCCGTATATAAATGATCACCAATAAATCTTATTGGTGATCATAACCCAGTGTGTAAAGGGGCTATGCTATTCCTCCAACAACTAGCGAACTAGCTTGCCAACTCCGGTCACAAATCATCACCTAACCTAACAAAACAGCTATTTACCTCTTTTTGGTCAGGATGTTTTCAATATTTTTCTCTTTAATAAATATTTAATTGATTATATCCAGAGGTCATGACCCCTCTACCACCTGTACAAATTACAATTACAGTTATAACCACAATAATTTCACTGAATTAATGCCGTCCCCCCCCAAAAAAAACAGTTCCTGTAGGTTTCTGATTGAACATGCGCAGTCTTTGTTCCACTCTGAATATTTGTCGAGTTGAATATTTAATTAAAACAGTAGACTAATTCACAGAATAATTTACAGCATCCATGAATATTCCTATTATATTTAGCTTGCGTGTGCCTTGACTGCTAACGCTTTTAATTGGGCTTATGATGCTTATCATTGCCAGTTATGCTACCTACTGCAAATTGGAATTTTGCAGGACGCAATACAAATCTTACACAATGAGAAGAAAGTCGAAAGTTGGGCCTTTAATTGGGAATTATTTCAAACTAATCCCAAAATACTGCTAAAACACGCTTGTCGCAAATTGTGTTGTTGAGTGAGTCACTAAGAATGTCGCGTAACAAATAAAGCGACTTGTACAACACCGCTTGACTCGACACTGTTGCATGTTAAAAGCAGGACTTGACGGATGTTTCTCCCCGTGTGGGGGGTGTCGTGTCAGGCAATTAGAAACTCAATTCCTGTGGGACAAAGTGAATGAGGGTACATTTCTACAGGAAGCTACATTGATCACACAAACAACACAACAGCGTATTGATCTGTGCTTCCAGGATGTAATGTCACAGCAGCGCGTCATGAAAGGTGTGTCAAACATTGTGATTCGTATTTTTACATGATGTAAATGTCTGGGATAAATTACGCCACATGGGAATGCTGTGTCGCTTTTTTTTTACGGGTCCTAATGACCCATAAATACTCGTAAATAAACCTCTTTATGACTCTCTGACACCGATGTGTCATTCCACGCTACATTGCTGTTTGAACATTAATCTATTGTGTTTTTTATAAATTAATTAGCTCATTCAATACAAGCCTTTTTTGTCATTTTTGATGATTTTGACAGATTTCTTTAAAGGGGAACTGCACTTTTGCCCATCATTCACAATCCTTATGAGAAACATGAACACATTTCTTTCCCTTTTGTGTGCATTCTAGCGTGAAAAAACGAGTTATGTGAGCTAGCTAACAACAGACGTCATGGGAAATGCCGACAGTATTTAAAAAAAAAAAAAAAAGAGCAACGGTGTTCCAGTTACAGTACAACCAAGCTAGCAGCCAACATGAAAAACTATTTTTATCTGGCGAACTAACACAAGGTCTCGCGAATTGTGTTTTTTGAGGAAAAAAATGGCCAACCTTCAAAAGAAAAAAAATATATTGTATATAGCGTATTTCTGGACTATAAGTCGCTCCAGAGTATAAGTCGCACAATGCCAAAAATGCATAATTAGGTAGAAAAAAAAAACATACATAAGTCGCACTGGATTTTGCGGGTAATTTATTTTATGACCAAAACAGACATTACGTCCTCCAAGAAGGCAAGTTCTAACAATAAAAGAATAGAGAACAGGCTGAATAGGTGTAAGATATGCTAACACAATGCTTATTCAGCTACACAAAAAATAAACATGAACAGAAAAGGTGTACAGTTTTTTCATTTATAAGTCGCTCTGGTGTATAAGTCGCAGGAACAGCCAACCTATGAAAAAAAGTGACTTATAGTCCGGAAAATACATTTTTTTTTTAACAATTTTTTTTTTTTTTTTTTTTTACAAAATTTGCAGAATCGTATTTGCGATTTGATAGCATTTAGCCTTTTCCTGGCTGCATGAATATACAGTATAAACATGTTATCACTGTCTGAGCTGTCAGAAAATACCTAAAGCTGGTGAAAATACCTAATGAGAAATGTTGACACTTCGACCTTTTTACAATGACGGGTCAGGGAAAAAAGAAAAAAACAAAACAAAAAAAAAAACTCAGCTGGGTGGAAATCAATTCCTGGACTTCATCCATGGATTTTATGTCTGGTGTTACAAAGTTGGATCTCACACACTTTTAAAATGAGACTTGACTTTGTATGTGTGTGTGTGTGTTTCGGCTATGATTATGTGTCTTATAAAGATATTTTGGTTGGCCCATAAAAAATAGTGAGGGCACCAGAAAGGCACCAGGGAAACAAACAGCCCAGGTAGACACAAAGGCTGCTGGGAAATGAGATTCATTATGATTGTGTCATATAAAGGATGCCGCTAAGGGCGCCAAGCTGCATTTTTTGGTTTTCTAAGCTGGCCCCCAGGAGGGGCGTCCACTCCTGCAGAGCTGATTGTGGAAATGACTTGTATCCGGCCTAAATGAAGCTGGATATTTGCACTTCCTTTCATTTTGGAAAATGCCACCAATGGACGGTGAGGTCCAGAGGAGCATTAGTAGGAAAAACACACAACAGCATCACACAGATGAGGGAGCCATGGGAGACATATTTTAGGCTGCAGGGGTTCCTAATGTTATGGCCGTGTCTATGTCTGCCAATGAAACGTTGGTGGTCAAGCCACTTGAATGCATTCCAATGTGTTGTAAATGCAGCGTAGGATGTTGCCGATGCCTGAGTGATGTTTGCGTATAAGAGGATGTTGTTGCTGTTAATTCATCCCCTCTGGACGTTTATGCCCTCTTTGTCTTTGCTTTCTAATTGGACAGCTGAGTGCAAATGGTCAGTGGGAACATCACCGATCATTCAACTAACAGACTAATTACTCAGCGCTACGTTCCCTTTCTCACTCGCCAATATTATTAGCTTTAGCTCCTGCTGGCTCTCGGTTGAATACGGCCTCTTATTAAACTAAAGATATGCATATTGAAACAAATGTTATGAATTTTTTGCCTAAATTGAGTGTTCCCAAACATAAAAATGTCTAAATGAACTAAAATACAAATTTAAGGCATTCAAAAACACTACGAATTACATGTAGTATTCTATATTAGTCACTAGGTGTCAGTAAAGTTACTGTAATGCTTGCTGAGAATCACCGGTCCTGATCGCCATAACAACAGGCTTTTATTGCAGGTTTGAATGATCTCTCAACAGGCACAATAACCCTTAATAAAAACATGGGTTACTGTTGCGGACCAAACAAACCTGAAGCTCACCGCTGACTCCCCTTGGGAACACATTTTAGTCTTATTTGAGTCTTATTTATGTCTTAAATGGCTTATTTACTCTTATCTCGTCTATTGGTTGCAAAGGTGACAATAGGGGTGCTAGTTCATGTCTGGAGGGCTCTAATAATCATTCATTCATTCATTCATTTTCTACCGCTTTTTCCTCACGAGGGTCGCGGGGGATGCTGGAGCCTATCCCAGCTGTCTTTGGGCGAGAGGCGGGGTACACCCTGGACGGGTGTTAAAGATGTTAAATGAAAATGTTAAAAAACAGGTTAAACAAATGTTTTAAAAAAATGTTTAAAAAACATATTTAGAAGATGGTAAACACCCTTTCTATGTTTTAAATACTAAAATATTCCATTTTGAAATAAGGAATCCTACTTCCCCAAAATTCACTGCCAGGATTTGAGGAATTATGGTAATGGTTTAATTTCATTTGACCATGCATCAGATTACAATTGAATGCATCCCATAATCAGTTCACAGTTCCACATGTCCAAAAGGAGTAGGAAGAAGCAAAGCTTATTAAATCCTACCCCTCCATCTGGTACTTTTACAATCAGTAACTGTTACATTTGTTCACTTCCTGCTTTCTTAATATAGTTTTTTTTTAATAATTTTTTTTTTTGTCATGTAGCGAAGTACGAGGTGATATGAGCATCCAATGACATAATGGGTACCATAGTAAGTGTCAATATAGTGATATATATAGCACATCATGACTGGTTCAAGACTCTTCATCCTTGTATTTAGCAAACATCAACTGCTTGTATTGTTTTGGCGGTGAAAGCATTTCTAATTTCATCTGTTTTTGTGCACGTGAAATAGCGTACATGAACATTTGAACCCAAACCTCATGAGAGGGATTTTAATTTGTAATTATCTTTTCCGGTTCCCAGGGGAATGAAGCCTTCATATTAGACTTTGCTTGAATGAGAAGTGAATAAATGAGAGCGCACGGCGTCGTTAGCGATGCAGCCAAAAACAGCCCAATGAACATCCGCTATCAAATCTAATTGACTTTCATTAAAAACACTTTAAATCAGGGGTCTCAAACACGCGGCCCGCGGGCCGAATGTGGCCCGCAGGATACTAGTTTGAGGCCCCCGCCTTGATGTGAAAGTTTAATGTTTACGTTTGATTAATGTTCATGTTAAAGGTTAAATAACTGTTAATAGTTATCCTCCCTATCCGTGTGGAAGTGGTAAGTTTTTGGCTTTTTAAGTTTAAAGGAAATAACTTGAAGGCTACCGTTTAGGTCGCTAGCTCTCTAGTTTGCGAGTTAGCATGTGTCTCAAGACCCTGCAGTTGCGCAATATGTTGTAAATAAAAAGAGTATAAATGTGACTATAGTCGTGTTTTGTCATGTCTTCAGGGCTCTAATAATGCTTTGTTCATTTTAATCTGAAAAAAATAATTTGTCTACCCACCAACTATATGTGGTTTCTTAAGTTTTTATTATTTGCCGTTTTATTATTATTATTATTATATTTATTTATTTATTACAAAATGTGTTAAATGGCTTTTTTTTTCTGATGTGACTTTGTTCAGGTGCTGATGTCTTTCCGGATGGGTGAGAATCAATCTCCCAACTTCCTGCCCTGGCATGGTGTCGTGTTGCGTTGGTGCATCAGCATGTGAAATGCTAAACAGCAGCCATCCAGGTGAGTGGCAGGTGCGCTGGTTGATTTTAATAAGCAGCAGCTATTTCAGTCGTTCCTCCAGCAAGACTTCTTGTTCCTTTTCCGTTAATCACGATGAAGCGCCTCGACTTTGCAGCACCGTTCTTTCTGCCTCGTGTTCGCATATGTTAGCATCCTGTTTTGGTTTCACTTGCTGTCGGCATCGCTTCCTGCTGTGGACGTTGGCATTGGGCACTGGTGGCCGGTCCTGATGTACATACTGGATAATTATGCTTACTTGGAGCGTGTCTGTGTTTTTGAAATTTCATACAGCGTAGAACCATCAACTCTGCCAATGTGCTATTGAATATCATTCCAAATCTACCGAGCAATAAGCCTCTATAGGTGAAGGTTTTAGTTATTTAAGGCACTTTGGCAGGTTTACTACAAAGGATGCAATATAGATCAACGCTTGGTTATTCTTAATAAGAGCAGCAAACCATTTAATAATAATAATAAATAATAATACATTTTATTTGTATAGCGCTTTTCAAAATACTCAGACACTTTACAGAAGAATGGAGTTGAATAAAAGCAAGTAAACAGAGTAAAAGATATAAAAAAAATTAATTTAATTATTTTAAAATTAAATTTAATTATTTTAAAATTAAATGTAGTTATTTTAAAATTAAATTTAATTATTTTAAAATTAAATATAATTTAATTCAATCTAATTCAATTTAAAATAAAATAAAAAAACAATTTAATTAAATTGTTTTAAAAAACAAAGTTTTAATTTAATTTAATTATTTTTTAATTTAATTTAATTTAAAATTAAATTTAATTATTTTAAAATTAAATATAATTTAATTCAATTTAAAATAAAAATAAAAAACTAATTAAATTAATTAAATTGTTTTAAAAAAAAAAGTTTTCTTTATTTCTCTCAAGCTGGCGTGTCGCCTATAAAGCCTGCTATTTATTCCAAGAATCGTACGTCGTACTTCGTCATGGTGGAGATTGACACTGACCTCCCCACATGTATCGGAAAGGTTCAGGTGTACCTAATGTTATGTCTAGGGGGCGTGTCAGTGTTCTTCCTTCAGGTGTAAGAACCTTAGTGTTTGTTGGTTATTAAAAATGATGCGTGACCACCGGCTGCATGCATTCTTAGTGGACTGGTGTCCGTGGAAGGAAGCTAGAGAAGACATCTTCTGCCCTTGTGGCCCTGCGGCACTGGAGGAGCTCACTGGAGTTAATTAGTGTCCGGGCCTTGGGATTTATATGTGCTCTATAGGAAGCGCTTTGAGCTGCTGCGTGTTGCTGCGTGACATGAAAGAGGCCCCCTTGCACGTTAGCATGATGCCCGTTGAGAAGCTACATGTGTACATGAGAGCTACCATGGGATCATCTGCGTCTTTGACGGAAGACGAGGGCAAAGCTGACTGATGCCTCGGGGTATGGGAGGAGCAAACGAGTCAAATAAGGCGTTTAAGCTCGCTCAGTCCAGAGGTCACTTCATGGAGAACCTTGGAATCCGTTCCGCTTTCATGCTGGTCTCTGCTGATTTCCTTGGCTGCAATTACATCTTATGGGGTAGTACTGTTGTACTACTTCACCATATACCAATTTAAAATATGTGGTTGTACTTTGCAGATTTGCAATAACATGTAAGCCGACATTGGAAAGAAGCGTGACCACAGGAAGTGCTGGGTTTCCAACTTGCACCTCCGCATTTCAGCAGGGAAGGCAGTCCGTGTTCTTTTCTTTTGTTGTTGTTTTTGAGCAGTTTCTCCCAGTTTGTCCTCATTTGTGCGAGTGCTTGCCGTGTCCTTAGTAGCGGAAAAACACAACCGTACGTCCAGATTGCTGCTGCGTGTCGTTCAGGGTTTATTGTGACCATTTGGAAAGGCGTTGTGTACCCACATGGACACATACAGACTATAAGACAATTTATAAACATAGACAACAATCCATGTTCAACCAGATTGTTGTAAAAAAAATTATGGTTCTGCTTGTTTTGATATTTGATATTGATATATACCATTATCCTTCCACGCTTTATCATCATACATAATAAGTACATGTTAGTATGGTTTTATGTGATGGGAGTCAGGAATTTAATTTTAGCTTTTTTTTTTTTTTTTTAAACAGTGTCGGCCTTTTTTGTATAATGTACCGTATTTTCCGGGCTATAAGTCGCTCCGGAGTATAAATTACACCAGCCAAAAATGCACAGGGAATTAGAAAAAAACATATACCATAAGTGGCATTTTTTAAAGGGAAATTTGTTTTACAAAATCATACGAATAAGAGATTTTATCTTGAAAGGCAAGTTAAACTAACAATAAAATGCATCTGTTAACATAACGTGGTTATTCAGATGCCTATAGCCTAACCAACATAACATAACTAGTTTACTTTCTGCATGTAATCTGCATTGATCGATGGGAGTAGCAGATATTGGCACACAAGAATTAGAGCGCCCTCTGGTGGCCGTCAGTGTGAAAAACCACATATATACATACGTATATACAGTACAGTCAGTTGCTCCCGAGTATAAGTCACAGGGCCAGCCAAACAATGCAAAAATAGATGTTTATTATCAGAAACTGTAACATAAGATTTAAGTTGAAGCCAACGCACTGAAGATTTTACAGCAAGTAACTGCATATACCCCCCCCCCTTAGTTTCATGTGTTTATGTGATGAGAACAAAGGGATATTGTGTTATAGATGATTGTGTTGTCTTGAGTACTTCCAGTACTTTCTAAGCCATACCTTTTGTTGTTCAGATGGTGGCGGACCCTCCAAAGACGTTGGACATCCACGGGCTCACCATGCTTTGAAGACTAAAAGGTATGTGGTTGTGGTCTTCAAACGCACGCACACACACACACACACACCTGATGGTACTAGTGAAGTCCTCACACACATAGACACTGGTGCCAGGATGTTTCCCCATGTAAAAATATGTGAAATATGTCACTTCAGAGAGCCTTAGTGTCAGTTTCATACAGTACACTAATAGATGTTAATAGCTGAAAATAACATGTCTGCAATGGCGCCCCCTTGTGGTAGCTTCTCAGTAATGTATTAGTAAAGCACTATCTCACTGTAATATTTGAACAGCATAGCATTTTTATTCATTGTGTTTTTTTTTATTTTTTTTAAAAAATGACAAGGTCCAAGTTTTTGGATGCCCCCCCATTTCCCCCAGCTGGCTAGCTCCACTAAACAACCAGCAAAGAAAAATAAGTCCTATATGAACAGCTGATAATATACACCCCATATACAGCAAAACATAGTGGTCTTCCATCATGTTAGCAATCGTTCAACCTCTAACGAGGCTTCAATTAAAAGCGTTGCCGCTGATTCGTTCCAACAGCGACTGCCAACCGATGACTGAATGCTCGTGTTTTGGTTGAATATTTTGACTAGTGTTGGTAGAGCGTCAGGTTGCCGTAGTAAGGAGGCGGCCAATGGTAGCTGCCTTAGCTGACCTGAAAGCCTCCTTTAAACCAATCAGATGACGCTAAGTGCAAAGTTTAGGAGGCACTGACACACACACACACTGATAGTCCATGTTGTGATGTGTAACAAGGTGTGTGTGTGTGTGTGTGTAGGTTAAGTAGAATCCGCCAAGAGCAGCGTGTGCATGTGCCAGAGAGCCCAACAGTGATAGACAGCACGGAGAAGGTAAGATCAGGACTTCCATGCTACAGACACGACTCCCAGTGCAGCTGCAGGTCTGTGCTGTCCAGGAAGTCTGCAGAGAAGACGCTCGGCGGTGTATGCGGTGCCAGCGGGGCCAGGCTCGTGCCCCCGTCTGCCTCCTTGGCTCCCACAGCGGCGCCACTAGTCCCGCCGTTGGAGCTCCCCACCATGGAGATGTCCAGCCAGTCCATGCATTCCAGAGTGGGGTCCCCGAAGCCCAGCCCCGTTGAGTGAGGTGAGAAGCCCAGGTCGGACGTGTCCATGGGGGAGGGGGGGTGGTCCAGGATGCTGGCGGTGCTCAGCATTTGGCTGTGGAGGTCGTCGATGAGCGTCAGCCCGCCGCCCGGCTCCACGCCGAGCAGCGGGACCCCCGTGGTGCTCTCCAGGAAGTCCTCCAGGCGCCCGCCGCCACCTGAGCAGGGCTCCACCAGGGGGGGTTGAGGAGTGGGAGTGGGAGGGGAGAGGTGGAGAGGGGATGATGGGGAGGGCGGGTCGGACTGCAGAGGGGCGAGGGACGGGTCCGGGTTGGCCTTAAAGCCTGGGATTTCTGTAAAAAAAAGTCAGTGTCACAATGCTATGATGTCACATTTCCGTAACGCCAGCCTAATCCAACACTTAGCGTTACCTCACAGGCCTAGTCTCCGCCCCCTCAGACCGGTTGAGTAGCGTCAATAACCGCTTATGTTGACAAACTGAAACCAGCCCTTGCTTACCTCCACTCTTGAGCAGGATGTCAAAGAGGTCGTCCATCTGCTGACTATTGCCGCCATTCCCCTACAAGCAGACGACAGTATTACTGTACTGATGATGATGATGATGACACGTTACACCAACACGTGAGGATCTAAGAAGAGAAAATAAGAACTAGAGGAAGGAGGGAGGACATACTTTGGAGGACTTGGTGGGAAGAGAAGTGTTGGGTTTGGGAGAGGGAGGAGTAAACAGAGTGTGTCGGTCGTAAGGACACACTCGCTCTCTCTGCCAAGATGGAGTGATGAGATGAGAGGAGAGAGGAGGTCAATGGATGTGTGGGGGCGAGAGAGAGAGAGAGAGAGCAGTCCAGATGAAATCGAGGACACGACTGAGGAAGAGTACGAGCGGTGATGATACCTTGAAGGACGAGATCAGGTTGCTTTGGCTTTGGCTTTCCGACATGTCGCTGAAGAAAGGCTGCAAATTGGGGGGGGCGGTGACGGACAAGCCTGCGGGTGGGATGTCTTTGGTGTCCACGTGGAGGTCTGCTTTCTGTCCCGGAGGATAAAACAGGATGTGTTCGTTAGATCAGTGAAGTGAGCTTGCAGAAGGGTGAATATATTAAACAAATGTCTCGGCAGGTTGGCAATGATTGACAGGTCTGTTATTCATGCTTGAACGATGCAATGGTTTGTATTAATAAATACTACAGTATTCAATTGTATTTCTAATCAAAGGGTGTCTGAAGAAAATGACTGATTGAATAACTGCTCGGTGGCGACACCTTGTGGTGGACACATGTTATAACACTCACTATGGATTTTCCTATTGTATATAAACGACTAATTAATCATTCATTCATTTTCTACCGCTTTTTCCTCACAAAAAGGTGGTGCTGGAGCCTATCCCAGCTGTCTTAAGGGCGAGAGGCGGGGTACACCCTGGACTGGTGGCCAGCCAATCACAGGGCACATATAGACAAACAACCATTCACACTCACATTCATACCTATGGACAATTTTGGAGTGGCCAATTAACCTAGCATGTTTTTGGAATGTGGGAGGAAACCGGAGTACCCGGAGAAAACCCACATGGGGAGAACATGCAAACTCCACACAGAGATGGCCGAGGGTGGAATTGAACCCTGGTCTCCAAGCTGTGAGGTCTGTGCACTAACCACTTGGTTGCCATGCCGCCCTAAATTATTATTATTACTTTAAACATCAGCGAAGCTAGCTTAAAGTGTTTGTCTCAAGCTTCTACTTTTGTACCTTTTTGATTGGCTGGGTCGCATGCTCGTTGTCTTTCAGCTCATGTGATTGGCTCTCGGCGCTGGGGAGCTTACTGGGCGTCGACTGCAACCTCTGCAAAGACAACGACAAGACAATGAGGATGTCTGTTGCGCCTCAGCCGGTGATGTTTTTTTTTTTTTTTTTTTCAGCTCTACCTGCAGCGTGATGCGTCCGTTGGTTTTGGCCAGTGAGGCGCTTCGGTTCTGGTCGTCTGCGGTGGGACTGGTCAGAGCGATCAAGTAGTGGTTGCCGTTGGTGTCGGTGACCAGTGTTGGCGTGCCGCCGGCCTTGAGGAGGTCTAGGGAAATAGCCTGAGTGTGGATCTGAGTACCGTTCTGTTGGTTGATGAAGACCGGGGCCACCTTGGGAACACAAGAGGATTGTAAGACACGGGGTGGGAGCCAAGACCCTGGTGTGTCATCATGTCATGACCAACGCTTTTTACAGCAACTTCCCGTTTTGATAAAAGTTCTCAATGCACATTTTTATCCTTTGTTCTGTGTCACTTACTCACTTTGGGTACATTTTGTGCAATAAAGATACTTGAACCAATCAATTCATTCATTCATTCATTCATTCATTTTCTACCGCTTTTCCTCACGAGGGTCGCTGGAGCCTATCCCAGCTGTCTTCGAGCGAGAGACGGGGTACACCCTGGACTGGTGGCCAGCCAATCACAGGGCACATATAGACAAACAACCATTCACACTCACATTCATACCTATGGACAATTTGGAGTCACCAATTAACCTAGCATGTTTTTGGAATGTGGGAGGAAACCGGAGTACCCGGAGAAAACCCACGCATGCACGGGGAGAACATGCAAACTCCACACAGAGATGGCCGAGGGTGGAATTGAACCCTCATCTCCTAGCTGTGAGGTCTGCGCGCTAACCACTCGTCCACCGTGCCGCCCTGAACCAATCCAATGCAGGCTAATTAATATAAGCTAGGCTATCTGAACAAAACATCCACATCTTCACTTTGTGTTCTTTGATTTTGACAATACGCCTAAAAGCAATCAAAGATGAGCTCCGGGTCAAAAATGGCCGCGGGTCCATCTCCCATGTTTGTGTGGCGCTCACCTGCTGCGTGCCGACGGTCGCCGTCTGCTGTTTCTGCTGCTGCCTTTGCTGAGCCTTCAGCTGCTTCCTGTGTTGGCTTTGGTTGGCGACAGGCTTCTGGCCGGCCCCCGCCTCGTTGTGGATCTGCACCTGAACGTGCTTCAGCTGAACCGGACTCTTCTGTTGGGTTTGGTTCCTCCTCCCCTGAGTTTGCTGCTGCAGGAGCTGCTGCTTCTGTTGGGCCAGTTTCTGCTGCACGAGCCGTTGTTGCTGGGCCTGGAGATGCTTCTGTTTGGTTTGCTGGATGATGAGCTGCTGCAGTTGCTGCTGCTGCTGGAGCAGGACCTGGGATACCTTTTTCTGCTCGGGTGGTCTTTGAGGGTCTGACGCTTTGTGTGCCTGTTGCTCGGTTTGTTGCGTTTGCAGCCGATTGATCTGCTGCAGTCTGAGCAGCGTCTCCTGCGAGCACTGCATCGGCTGGCTCGCTTTTTTAGTTTGGGCCTCCTCCGTTATTCCCGCCATGCCTTCCTCGGTCTCCCGCTCTTGCTTCACCTTCACGAGGAGGCCATTGGGGAGCACGGGAGGTTGGATGGCTGAGGCTTTAATGAGTGTCGGAGGTTTAACGTCTCCACTTCCTTCCCGCTCGGACGCAACGCCGCCCGCCGCCTTTCCATGCTCCAGCTGGGACCTGAGGGTCTCCACCAGCTTCTGTTTCTGTCTCAGCATCCGTGTCAGCTCTTCGATCTGTTTGTCCTTCTCATGGAGCATCTGGTCTTTGTCCAAGGATGCTGTGTCCATGGTGACCCCCGTGTGCGCCTCTGAAGGCCTGTGGAAGTTGCAGGAACTCTGAGTTTCTTCTTTGATGTGGTTGACGGGTTGTAAAAGAGGAGATCCGTTGGATGGGTGTTGAGGGGAGGGGTGGAGGGTGAGTTGAGTCAGAGGGGAGCTCACCTGAAGAAAGAAAAAAAGTGATGGAGGAAATGCTCCTAGACGACAGTAAGTATTTGACGTGGTGCGGCTCTCACCATTTCTCCAAACATGTCCCCGTTACAGCTGGTTTCATCCGGACTCATCCCCGCCAGCGACCGCTCCGATGGCGTCGGCGACACAGGCGGGCTGGAGCTGGTGCTACCAAAACGCATGACTCGACCCGGAAAAGCCTGAGCCAGCGGAGACAGAGCGACCTTGAACCCTCCTTCAGCCGGTTGGAGGTCGGCGCCGGTGGTCGGCGCGGACGGCGCCGTGTGCGCCGCGGACGCTGCGCTCGGATGGATGGGCTGTTGCGCACCGTTTTTCAGAACGCTCGCAGCGGCGTCGTTTTGTTCCTGGTAGTTCCGAAGCCTCTCGATGAGATCATTCTTGGTGCCGGAGACGGTCAAACAGCGCAGTTTCAGTTCCTGCTTCAACTCGGCCACCTGGGACAACGGCAGGCGTAGCGAGCGTTGTTAGAAAAAACGAAAAACTTCTCGCCAACTTCATTATCTGATGCTTTGGCGTTGGTTTAACACCAGAATACAACATTTAAAGCGGCATACATGAATGTGATAATTGATTGCTCTATTTACTTTTAACTCATCCAGGTTGGCAGGCAAAGTGGCTGGTTTGGCCCCCCCCACGGAGGCTTGACCCTGACGTGGAGTTCCACTTATCAGCGTTGCAGTGGTGGTGGTCGTGGGAACATTGCGAGAGGGTGACGGGCCGGGGTTCGTTGTGAGGGGCTGCTCTGGTGCTGGCCTGAGAGGGTCCCCCCCCCAAAAAAAACAGTTATTTGCTTGTGTCAACCCCCCTCTGGGAGACTAATCGTTGTATAAAGCCAGTTAAGTGGGTTGCCAAAAAGCACTCACTTAGGGGGGGCGGGCAGGATGGTGTGGTAGTTGTAGTGCTGCTGTTGCTGGTTGAGAATCTGAAGCTGCAGGAAGAGCTGCTGCTGCTGGAGGAGCTTGGCGTAGGACGAGTCCATCTGAGGGGGGCGTTCCTTGTCCGCCTTCTGGTCCGGAGGGATGTACTGGTGGTACTTCAGCTTCTTCACCTTTTGCGCAGATCAACACTTGTGAAATATTCCCGACAACAATAAAAGATTTTGGATTTTCTGACCTTGGGTTTGCTGTCTTTGGGTTTCTTCGATCTAAGTGGAGGACGGTCTGAGCCGGTCTTGGAGTGAGACTGTATATAGATTGGGAGAAGCGAGGTTAAATGTTGATTGACACATACACACGGTGAATAGTCCCGCACCTTGAACTGGCCAATGGGTGTACGGGGGGTTACTGTGGTCCCGTTTGTCATTTTGAGAGGCGGGGGTGAGTCTGATCCGTTCACCTTGGGGGAGGGAAGAGGATGTGGAGCGGGCTGTAAAACAAACTGAGAAAATTATTTCATCCGTTAGTGGGTGGGAAACACTTTTATTGGCCCTTAATGTTGCATATTTATCACGTACCTGTGTGGGGGACAGGTCTCCATTTTGGCTGAGCCCGTCCAAGGGGGAAGGCTGAGGGACGGCGCTCAGGGGAGAGTCGTGATTGGTTAGCTGGTCGGGTGACAGCGCATCACTGCTGTCTTCATCCAACGATGAGCTCTCACCTCCTGCTCCTTTTGGAGAATCTGTGACCGAGCAGGAATATTCACACGTGTGTTTTTACAGTGTTGTCTCAGCGGGAGGATGCATGCTTCAATACAGTAATACAAGTTATTCTTAAAGGGGCTGCTTGGTAAATGCTCAGTTCAACTGTCCACCATAGCGATAGTGTTGAGCTGGCATTTATTATATTATCTACATACTGTATTGTATAAACTGTTGATTTTGTTAATACTTGGGTTGTTTATATTGTTTATTTTCTATATTGTGTATTTTGTACTGCTTAACTGATTCTGTACTCTTGCTGCTGTGCGATGCAAATTTCCCCACTGAGGGGCAAATAAAGGCATATCTTAATCTTAATTTTAATACCGTAAAACAGTATTGTACTAAACTGGCTTCCTTTTAGTCATACAAATCAGAAAGTGTTTGTGTTTGTTGTGTGGTTAGCCCCAAGCTATGGAACTCTCTCCCCTCCCAAGTAAAAAAGGCCCCCCAACATCGAAAGCTTTAAGTGTCGTCTTAAAACCCACTTTTATTCTCTGGCTTTTAACTCGGAGTGAGTCTTTTAGTTCTTGCTTTTTATTTTAATTGGTGTTATTTTTTATACTTTTTTGCTTTGCTTCTTGTTTTTAATATTTTAATATCTATTTTACTATTTTATTTATTTTTATTTACTATTGTTATATTTATGTAATATAAAGTAATAAAGTGGATTGGATTGGATTCCTTACTTTGTGGTTCTGTGATCATTTCCCTTTATCCAGATCCTCACCAAAATGTAATAGATCCTAATACAAAGTCTGAATTTTAATCCTGCTAATGGCGCCTGTCCTTCTAGCACTGTTGAAATGACGGCGGTGAAAAAGTGAGTGGCAACCTTTTGCACCGTACCCCGTGTGCTAACAAACAAATAAAATTAAAAAAAAAAACAAAACAGAACGTGCTGTCCCAATTTGTTATTGTGACATCTGTGTTGTGTTGTGTCACATTGAGTAAAACGTGGCCCCACAGCATGAGGCAATGTTGGAGTCACAATACTATAAAGCGGTGAGTGTGTATGCCTGAAATGTGAGGCTTTCATAAGTGGCGCAACTACATAAAAAGACTGTTTGCACAATGGGAACTCATTACAAAAGGTGCAGAGACATTAAGGTAAATATTTCCAGTATTCCCAAATATTTCCTGTGTGGCAGGAAGATGGAGCCGCCGACCTCCATCAAGGATAAAACTGCATCAGCACCAAGGTTTTATGGTTAAATAGTTTTTTTCTTGTGTCATCGTACTGTGTATTTTTTGTGTTTGCGTCTGTGCTGATTATACCATGACATGTAAATGAGGTGGACGTAGTTACCCGGTGGCGAGTGGTCAGGACAGTTGACAGACAGGATGTTCTTGTGCACCAGTTCGATGGGACCCGGTCTGTGTGAGATCTTGTCGTTGAGGTCGTCAGCCAGGCGAGCTCGCTTGAGCTGGAGCTGCTTGGCCTGCAAGGACGGCTCAGCCGACGTCTCTGCACGTGACAGAGACGAGCAGGCGAATGTAGACAACACGGCGAAGATATGGCCGCTGTTTGCTTATACACGACAAACATCCCGAGGGGGTCAGCTCGCTTGTCGAGGGATGAAACACTTCATCTTAGGTTTACCATCACAAAGCTACAGAAAGTAGGAACTCTTCAATTACACACATTTTCTATAAAACCCAAAGAATTTGAGCCTAATTGCGTTACTAATAAATAAAATGACAAATCCTCACCCTCCAGAATGTGCATCCTGACCAGCTCAGACCGTTCCGGGCGACTCCGGATCTTCCTCTTAAGATAGTCTTCAGTCTGCACGTCAAAAAGAACAGTGCAGTCAGAACAGCCATCGTAACAACCACGGATCATGTCATGACATCGGTTCTGTGACAGGCCTGTAATTTCATATCTTTTTTTTTTTGTGCAGGCAGGTTCGCTCAGCTCTATTCTATTCCATTTTGTAATACTCACTCTGGCTCGTTCCAAACTCCGCCGCTGTTCATGAAAGGCTGCCGGGCTCTTCAGTGCTGGAGGGAGAATATGTTAGAATAACAGCAATTTAGAAAACTCTTGACAAGACTCCATTCAGCAAGTGGCGGTGTGAGAAAACTGCTAATGGCCAAAGTGGCTGCAGAAGAGGAAGGTCAGAATTGATATTCAGAACCACACACTGACGATGAGGATGATGAGGACGATGAGGATGATGGGCCTGCATGCATGCTGTGTATGCAAGACGACGTAGTGCAACTTTTCTTTCTGCTAAATGATGCACGCTCGATTGCGTCTGTCAATTACACCTGAGAAGGCATTTGACCTCATGATGATGATGATAAGATTAACCACCGTGTACCTCCTATGAGGTACAGTAGTAGTAGTAGTAGTAGTAGTATCAGCATACTGTATGGTGAAAATGGTGTAAAAAGTAAAGAAAAAACACAGAAGCTCTGCAAGAACTGCATCAATTGTTGGTGAGCAGAGGTCTGAGGTGCATCTTTAACAGGGAGCAACGACCAGACTGATGGATAGGCATATGGGTATGGACAATCAGCTACATCAGGGGTCTCAAACACGCGGCCCGGACACTAGTTTGAGGCCCCCTGCCTTGAAATTTAATGTCAGTGTGGCCCGCGCAAGTTTGATATGGATGCTGTATGGTATCATGTACCCAGAAAAAATTATTACGTTTGATTCATGTTCATGTTAAAGGTTAAATAACTGTTAATAGTTATCCTCCCTATCCGTGTGGAAGTGGTAAGTTTTTGGCTATTTAAGTTTAAAGGAAATAACTTGGCAGCTACCGTTTAGGTCGCTAGCTCTCTAGTTTGCGAGTTAGCATGTGTCTCAAGACCCTGCAGTTGCGCAATATGTTGTAAATAAAAAGAGTATAAATGTGACTATAGTCGTGTTTTGTCATGTCTACAGGGCTCTAATAATGCTTTGTTCATTTTAATCTGAAAAAAATAATTTGTCTACCCACCAACTATATGTGGTTTCTTAAGTTTTTATTATTTGCCGTTTTATTATTATTATTATTATATTTATTTATTACTGATTGATTGATTTTCTTTATTCTTGATTTGTTTATTTATTGTTCATCTTATTGCAGAAAAATAAAAATTAAGATATTTGAGAACAGTGGAATGTTTTATCAGAGCTTTTATTGTAGAAAATCGGAACCAAAGCACTGAAAAAGTTTGTATATTTTTCTGTTTTTAATAAATGCGTTTTTTTTTGGAAAACCTGATGCGGCCCAGCCTTGCCCAGACCCTAGCTCCAGTGGCCCCCAGGTAAATTGAGTTTGAGTCCCCTGATCTACATCATCTGCATTTATGGGTGATCATGATCATTTGAATGAATACCAAAGTATAAGTATAAGAATATATAAGAATATGCCATAGTTACTAGGTTAAGACATATTCAATAGAGGGAAGGATCCTCGGAGGAGAGTGGCAGTTGGGAGTGACGCAAGAGAGTCATCGTCTGGTTGGTCAAGAGCTGGTGAAATCCATGCCAAGGGCACGTGGGTGTCAACATTCTGACCACAAGATGACACCCGGCGTGGGAGGGTGGGAGACATTCCTTGTGTCACAACTCTAGACGTTCAAAGGAGGACCTACATACCAGCTGTGATGTAACAGAGTCGCTCGTCAACACGAGGACACAAAGCGACCAACGCAATGCATCTTATTCTGTCATGCGGTGATACAAAATACACGCAGAACACACGCCATGCGTGGGGGCCACATGATTTTTTTACGCAAGGATGTTCATCACTGCCATGTTGGTATAGTGCACTGAGTCAACCGGAGAAATGGCACAATCCATTTCACAGTGTAATGGTACAGCTGCTGCTTTTAAGGCGTAGGGCACATGTTTCATCAATTCTTTAAAATTCTGTTAATATGTTGTCAAACAAACTGGCACCTAAAATTTAAATGTGTTATTTATAAATCCCCTCAAATTAATCTCCAATTTTTTTTCAGAGTCTGCGACCTTATTATTTATCACCAAGCAATTGCCATGCAGGATTTTTTAAACAACCTTGTCAAATGCATATACTGTACATATGTTTCAGCTATTAGTACAGGGGCCTTGTTCAGACCACCGGGACTGTGGAGGGTGGAAAGTTTCCCACTCGCACCTCCTACAACTTCATGCTATGATTCGACACCGCGGCCAAACTGACAATTCAGCAGTCAGCGGCTGAGATCAGCTAACATGCAGTCTCATAAACTGAAATATCATGTTGTTAGTTTCGCCCCCCCGCCACCCCAACCCCCCACCCGGCCCCTGCACACTTCATGTGATCCTTACACTGCCGCATAATTCAATAGGGGACCTCTTGTCTTAATTTCAGCATCTATAGTATAATACATCCGGTGCTAAAACCTCTTCTGATGTGCAAAACCAGAAACAGGAAGTCGGATGCAAAAGAGAAGAGGAAGCTGCGTTACTTGATAACACATGTCAAGCAAAAAAAAAAAAAAAAAAAAAGAGACATTTAACACATTATATGAACATTTCAGAACACGTCCTGTGCAAGATGCTCCATGTTGCGTATAGAAGTATTTTGCATGTAAAGTCATCAACCACAAACGTATGGCTTTTATGCAACAAAGCGTAGGCTGCAGCAGAAAGCTACAACACCGGTCTTGACCCAAGCACCTTTTGGGAGACCTTTTTCTGTAAATGAAGTCATCGCGACCGGCTCAACACTCCATATTTACACAATAGTAAACATAAGTGACACTTACGTGGCATGATCCCTTGGCTGACCAGCTCCTCTCGTGTGCGTCTCTGTTGCAGTTTGAGCTGAAGGACTGCATGGGGAGACAAGCGGTGAAGAGGACAAGAAGAGGAAATCAGTCAGTCCGCTCTTTTTGTTTCTTATTGTCCCACCGTTCCCATGTCCGTTGTCCACATTGAGATAAATAAACCTGCACAGGAACCCAGATGCATTTGGGCTGACGTGAAGACGGCACCCGGTACATCCTCCCACTTAACCCAGTCTTTGAGTTGTTGGCTACAGAAGAGGCGGGTACAAGGAGAATTTGAGTGGTGTACAACGCACTTCCTCTTTCTTCGGGGCGCTTCAAAATAATCTTTTTTTGTGAGTGCATTGGTATGTCCGCATTTCATCCAACAATCATATTAAAAAATCCAAGATAAACCGACAATAAGAAATACTTTTGCAGAAATTAAATTGAAAAAGCTCAGACTGAAGGGGATTGTGACATCACTTTAAAAGAGGAAGCGCTTGTTACATAACACAAGACTGAGAAATATTTAGAGAACAAGAGTTGGACAACATTTGACCTCTCTGCCTATTGTACATACATTTGAAGTCATTCAATCACAGACATTTTTATTCCCCAAAGCCGTCCCTCTTGGTACCATTTTTGATGATTTGAAGGCACATACAATATTGTGTTCTTAGGCTTTATAGACACGGTAGTGCATTAATCACTCAAATTAATCGCTGAATGTAAAGTTATTCTACAAAGTGCATGATTACTGTTGTGTTATTTTCACTTTCATTTTCACACGGATCATGAAGAGAGTGAGGCTTTGGGAGATCACACAGATAACTCGAAACTGAACTGAAAAGCCATCATTTGTTAGCATTAGCTCAGCTCGGTTTCCTGCATCAAACCCGCTTATCTTTTCTCAAACGGATGCAACCTGCTGTTGAAGGTGACAGAATTGGATTATCATTACAATGGATTTTATTTTCATCAACAGTCCTTGTTGGACCTCAGCATTTTATGTCCAGCAGCTGTCTCTGCCCAAAGGCTATGCAAATGCGTCAGGTTGAACATAGCACCGAGGTTGCAAGCGTGCCTTCAGTGCTGGTTGCGTCTGCTAGCTTGAGGACAAGCAGCACCTGTTCCTTTAAACCGACATAATAACATCATCGGTGCTCGACAGGCCCAGCTACTCTGCAGTGTGTGTGCTGTGTTCAATGTCTGTTATGACAAACACAGCAAGCTGCATGAATTATAGTGTTAGTGTGAGCCTGTTCACGTTTATGTCCTTGGTCAACTCTAAAAGGATGATATTTACAAATGTGTACAATATGAGACACCCCTAGGAAAGCAATGGCACGTCAATTCACTGCCTAAACACAGCCACGCAAATTCAGTTATACCGCAGCCGAGACATGAATCGTCCATTAGAAGCTAACACATGGGAAACTAACGTGCTGCTGCTTGGCACCTCCCAAGAGGAGGTTTATTCTAGGATAGGGAATCTTACACTTTCCTTCTATTCAATCTTGGCATGTCACTGCCGCCTTACACCCCCACTTTATTCATTCACTCCTACAGCTTGATCCACTATTTGTCACCCTAAGCATTGGGTGAAGTGTATCCTTCTAAGCTCCCTGATCTTAAACCTTAGCACTCTTTCTCTTGTGTGGCTAGCTGGGTATGTACATGTACACACACTGTCAGTGACGCTACGAACACTTGCAAATCTCCACGGGGATCCAAGATTACACCGAATAAATCAGGTTTTGAGGGCCATTATGGCTAATTTAAGAAAAGCAATATAAAAGCAAGTTTTACTAGGATACTAGGCCACCGCCAGAACTGCAAAGACAAGACAGAGAGACCAAGGCGACAACGACAGACGGATGTTGACGTACAACGTACAATTTTTCAAAAAAGCAACCAATATTGGAAGACTAGCGAGGCTATTTGACCTAAAAACCAGAAGCACGAGCGATCCCTTATGCAAAAATTACTTTTTAACAATATCATAATAATAATAATAATAATAATATGTCCTTAGAGCCTGTTTATGACCACCAAATGCTGAATGAGGAACAAAAACACCTCTGATCTGTTCTGTGTATATGTCCACACCTTTGAACCATTATTAGAGCCCTGCAGACATGAAATAACACCCCTATAGTCACCTACACTCCTATTATTCACTGTATACATCACATTGAATCGCCGCAGGGATGCAAAAGAATGAATGAAGTCCACTTTTATCGCTTCATCGAGCCAAACACGGCTTATTAGCGTTAAAGCTACACATACTTCCAACGTTAAGGCAAGATTTTGGACATCTCACTTCCAATGCTTGTGGTGCAGCTGAGCCAGGATTGGATTTGGTGTGAGGACCAAAAAGACAGGAAGTTAGAAGAGGTCAGCGAGGCTGAGTCAAAGGTTTCGGGGACCAGTTGGGACAAACGTACAAACTAACAACGGCTTCAAAGATCACACATATATAAAGTAAACGCTACTTAACCTGTTAAAATAAACACACAGAAGATTAATTCACTGTCAATATATATACAAAAGTAACGAGAAACCTTTGCATCTATACAGTACATAAATTCATACATACATCTTCACATTGTTTGTAACATTTTGTAGTGCTACCGTGTGAATTTTTGCCCATTTATCGGAAAGGTATTTGATGGGGTTGAGGTTTGAGGGCTATGGACTAGTTAAGTCAAGGGTAGATCCCAATCTGATAGATGAATAAGATGTGTCCGTATGGTGAATATTGGGTGGAAATGTCCATGATACTGTAATGCATAGTCACAGGGCAGCAAACAGCCGCCCCGTGTAGATTAAAGTTAGCATTGGTGTCAAAATGAGCCTGCGAGCCCCACAAGAGCACATCATTTTGCACGTAACGGCAAGTTTGACAACAGGAAGCTCATTTAGCGGAGTCATAATCAAGCATGCAGGATCTCCCAGCGGTTTGACACGATCCTAGTCATCTGTGCAAGCCGCCACGAAACGCCGCCATGCCACGGAAAGGTTGGCACGCAAATATCGAAGAGCGTAGACCGCTCCAACTTCTTTGACTCATCATGCCAATTTGTCCTACGTTAACCACTGATGTAGCCATGTGCCGTGAAATTCCAGTACTGTATTATATAATGTAGTTACATACACGTCAGCCCAGTGATTGATCAACAGAATATTCAGATGCATCTGCAGCAAAGCCATTTTAATGATGCCTAGCAAACAGTCAAGTGCTGAATAAGCTGCATAAACATAAATCATATCAGGTATCTTATTCCTCCGCTGACTGCATGCAGCAATATAATCCCCACCTTCTTTCAGGCTGTGATAGACATGTCTATCGTGATCCATCGTCACTCCTGCCTTCTCCATGTCATCTCCCATTGGAGGAGAGCCCAATGAGGAGTGTTCAAAGGACAGGCAATGGTTGGTGTCCAACATAATCAATGAATAAGAATTAGTTTGTAGTAGTAGTAGTAAACATTGAAGTCATTTAAAAGGCCGCCCTCCTCCTCGTCCTTGATTCCACAAAAGCGTCCCAGTTGTACTGTAATGAGTTGTCGCTTTCCTGGGGGAGAACGTGAGCCAAATGCGCTATAGGAGGTCCAACGCTAGCCAAGGTGGTGTCCTCTCAAAAAGAAAAAGGGAGGAACGCTGCCTCTCCTCTTTCAATGCGTCTCTCTTCTGTATCAGTATAATCGATTGGTCTGTCTCAGCGTCTTTTCTCTGCAGCGGCGGCCGGCGAGTCACGACAGCACTGCTCTGTGGATCTTCCCACAGAGGGACGTGGAAAAGAAATCCACAGGGCGAGCCGTGCACGGTGAAAACAAGTGGCCAAGTGGAAGCTCAAGAGAGGCCGGTGGCGGAGCAAGAGAGGACACAGCAACAAGCAGAGCAAAGCCAAGTGAGACTCTGCTCGCTCTGGTTGCAGCTCCTCCTGTATCTCAGGCGTGCACGTACGCACACACACACCCATGCACACACACACACACCCATGCACAGTCATGCACATGTACACACAAAGGCAGGGAGTGTTGCCGATAAAGTTCTCCCGCTCAGCTGTTGCCATTCATTCACTGTTACAGGCAGCAGGCAGCCACTTACATGCTAACGCTGCCTGCAGACCACAATCACATCCCTGTCATTAAACACACTCATCTCAAAACAACATGTCAATAATCAGACACTTCATTGGCTGAAAACGTGTCATATTTGCTGAGCTTGTAAGCAGGGATGTGGTGCTAAAGCTAACGAGGAAAGTCTTCAAGATGTAGAACTTAAACTTCCTGGCCTTGATAAAAAAAAGGCATTCCCCACAAACAGTCTGCGGGTCGTGATGACTGCTGACGGTAAATTGCCCCCAAGCATACCCCACCCCCCCCAACTCTGTTTTAAATAGCATCACCAGCTGGCAATAAGGGGCGGGGGGGGCCTATATTCAGCGTGGGATCACCTGTGCACTCACAGGGTAAGGTTACTTTCAGACACACATACACACAAATATTTGAAGCCCTGTATTCTTAGAATAAATGTTTTACGAGCCAAAACAACACTGCTTTTATTTCATTTTTTTTGCACTTCATATGCAGCATAGAGCGGAGTCCACCCATGAATAAAACAACAGTGTACAACACACTCACTGTCAAAGATGACCAGTACAGTAAACCAGTATATAAACCACAGAGGTGTCGCATAAGTAAAATGGAGGCCTGCACCTCAAACAAACACTGGCCGATGACGAGAATAACTCAACAAGGAATGAATGATAAAGTCCAGCTGCTCACAGTCTGGACAGAAGACACACAAAGGGATGACAACACACCAGGATTAGGACGTGTCTGTGCAGGCGGAGCCAAACTACATCAATACACATTCAGTATTCATTGTTAAAATAAATAAATGTAATGCTTTGTAGTTAGAAACATAGAAAACATGTTTATGACTTTCTAAATACAATCATTAGAGCCCAGTAGACATGAAATAACACCTCTATACACTCGTAGTGTACATATCCAAGTCAAATATGATATAACTAAGCTTTTACAAAGCTAGTTCATTTTTAACAAACAAATCATGCAAGAATTTGTTAGTTTTTTTAAGTGCGTGTAAATATAGAGATTCTACATTCATACAATGCAGTGTGGTTTGGGTTGGTTCCCTGGTTGGAAAACTGGCTGCAGTCTTGTTTCACAAAGATTATGAGTATTAGCTTTAAGTGACGGAGTTGACTGTAAAATGTGGAAATCCTCGGTGTCTATAAATCGACACTATTTAAAGAAAAATAACATAACATCACGCTGTGTACTCGATACAAATACCAAACACAAGTCTTGTTTATATGCAGTTTGGAGGCAATTTACTAGTCTCAACATTTCTAGCTGGCCGCGGCGTTGGCCTTTAGCAAGAGAAACTTGCTGTCATAGTTGAGACTTTGAGAACATACCAGTGAAACTATTTGGCCTTGCACGTTCTTATCTGTTCTCTTTAGTTATTCCTCAGAATAGCAATTCTGAATCAAAGAAGCACACTAAGTTTTGTGTAAATAAATATACACCGCAGCGTCTCACAGACTTCCTGTGGATGTGTAAATGAACAGCGAGGTCAACCCCCAGAATTTCCAAAAGGTCATTATAACCTGGACCACTACGAATTAAGTCTTAAGCACAAACATGTGTGAAAATGGAGAATAAAACAAAGTGGTAAAAAAACAGGCCAAGTGACACACCACTGGGTGTACTGGGATAAATGACTCATTGCATTGTAGTTCTTTCCCAAATTAAAAGATGATGAGATTATGTATTATGGAACCAAAAACCTTTGAAATTTCTTTCTGAAGAAGGAAGTACTTGGAAGTCCTATTTTGTACACCACTTTCTGTTCAAAAACCAAGTATCATAAACCCAAAAAAAGTACAGCGTGTTAACAAAAAGTAGTAAAGGCCTCACTAACAAACAAGACCAAGCAAGTCTGCTTCAACCCAACTGTTCACAGATCGTGAAGGGGTCTCAGAGTCTAACTGTCCATAAATAGCCAAGTATCATGTTTTCACTCTGCCTGCAGAGGATAGTTTATTTATGCAGTCACTATCAGTGAAAGGTGGATAAATATTGTCTAGGCTACAACTAAAGCTAAAGGTACATGTCAAAGTGGGCTTTTATATGAAATATACAATACACAAATAGTGGCTGATAAATTTGGGGAGATTCAGTCAAAGGGTTCCTTCAAACTAATCCAGTGTACATGATCTTACACTCAAATAACTGCATATTACAAAGATCCACGAGTACATGACAGAATAAGAGTCCATTTGTAACAACCATGAGACAATAATTTAATATTGGCACACGCTTCCTTTTTCGCCTCCTTGTTAACAATTCAAGAGGAGGGAGATCAAACCAGGAACAACATGTTCTTTGAAAGATATGGTGTTTTTTGTTTTACCTTAGCAAAAAACAATTAACAGAGCCTGACCAAAACAGTGTCAGTCTACCCTCGGTCACACGAGCCATTAACATTCCAGCAGGGAAAACCAGAAGGTGTTTTTCTCCTTTGATTCCTGATTTCCTACACACTAGGTCTGCAGTGGAATTTACCAGCCGCGTTTGGCCGTGACCCAACACCTCAAGCTTTGGATTTCTTATTGTTGATTCACTGACATTTCTGGACCGAGAAGAAACAAAGCCTGACAAATCTAAGAGTCTGCACACAGAATCAAAAGTCAGATTGAAGTTTTCTGTTCCAAAGTGTACTGTGATGTACTGCAAACCAGGTATAGTGGCACAGTTAGCCGTATGTGAACCAGGACGCCCAAAGCCACAACAGGGGAATGTGGATGCAGAGTCCAGCAAGACACTCTAATGTAAACCGAGGACTGCACTTAATCACTTACTGCACTACACTCCATGTTTGTACTGGAAAAGGTAAACGTGCTGCTCGAGCCATGGAAGAAAACTCCTCGTGCGTTTGCAAATGGAGCCAAGTAAATCTTTCGGCGATCCTTACACGCCAGCTGCACTAACATTAATTCAATGGCAGACCACACCAGACAGTTGTTACATAATGTACAGATTTATTAATGATTTTTATAATCCTTTGAATAAACTGGCCAAGTTCACAGACGACTTTGCCTTTTGAAGCACCAACACATTTGTCAACGTAAAAAAAGAGAGAGCCTGCAATCACACTCAAGCGTTACCATCATCGTGATGATTTCTTTAAGCTTGTTGAAGATAATGACTTAAAATGCAGAAGACGTTTGTAGCCATGACAACAATTTAACTTTCAGAATCGGTGAGAAAAACGAAGCTGAGCCCTGAGAGTACAGACAATGCTTAACTGATGCTGATACTGTATAATTCCTAGTGACAATGACATACCACGTGACTTTTTCTGTTTATGCTATGGGATAGCAGACGTGGTGCATATGTTATGAGACAAAAAACAAAGAAATTAAGAGTTGTAGACATCCACAATGCACCACCCCTGACATTATAATACACAACAACAGCATCATTTAAATGGTGTTTTACCCTTATCTGCGTGGTTGCAGTGGTGAGTTCAATGCATCCTGGTGAGACTCCAAGGACACTGTGGCCGATTGAAGCCAACTGAATGGTGTACTGTGAAAACAAGTTTTTTTTAAGGGTTCTTTGTTGAGAAGCCTGCAGTTGCACCCTCCACTTTGTCACATCTTGTTCATAAAAGTCTGAAGCCTGAGCCAGACTGAGGTCTGATTGTACCCCGTTGAAGGATGCTGCAGAAGGCTAATTGAAATCCAGAGACGTAAGCCAGCTGGCGTGTGTTTGCACGTAACAGCATAAACCTTAGCTACACACTATGAGGACTGAAAACAATTAAGCTGTACTGAGCACATGGGAATTCAGAAAGAAAGTTGGACTCCTCGTCCTGAATGCAGGACGAGGAGTCCATGGGCGTATTTGGCTTAGCAATGACGACACTGTCACATGCTGTTACATAACTGCAGCATCTGAAAGTCATTTTCATTGTACCAAACCCCCTAACCTCCTGCCCTACTTGCAGTGGAAACAGTGCTTGCCGACTTCCAATTCTGTCCCACTACAGCAGACGGAGGGCAAACTAGCAGCAAAGAAAGGGGGCTAAAGCCAATTAGCACCTTTGAAAGAACAGAAAAAGGTACAGACAACAATCCCACAGACTTTAAAAGAGGTGTGAGGTGTTTTTTTTCTGTTTAAACAGAAAAAGGTGGTTGGGCTGGGTTTACACAAAGTCTCTTTTATACTGGATGTGTGTGTTCTTTCGCTGTCATTGAAGTTACCCTGGAGTTTTATAGAACTCTTCCAACTGCACTCACCGCTTCCTTCTTCTGTTCCCTCCCATAACATCTAATAAAAAACCCGCCCAATGACTTATTCCACTGACCAATCTGGAATTAGACGCAGACCTTTAATACAGATCTATTTTTTTCCTGCGTGTGAAATGTAGTGTTGCAGTAGAACCTCTACATTTGAACACACTCCCGTTCAGGACGAGGAGGATGTCAAAACAAATTTGCCTCCATAACTGTTGCTATAAAATCTTTATTAATCGTACGTGAGAGAAACCTTTAGATATTTAAGGTAATGGCTAATTTGTGAAAACATGCACATGTACTATGCAGTCTCTGCTATTAAAAATTACAAAAATACCAGACAGCGGTGATGTTTTTAAATCCAAATGTTTGACCTTACAAGTCAAAATTTGGAACACACCTTCCAGGAACGTCTATGTAAAATTTGACCAAGATTGGTTAAAATTTAAAAAAAAAAGTCGCCATTAAGCAAATGATGTTTGCAGGGGGATGTGTGTGGACTATTTGGCAATTTATTACCAATAAGTCATTGACGATTTGATTATAAAACTTTGAGGATATCTGTATTGCGAGTATGCTAGCATGTCCTCCAAATGGGGCGTCCTGTTCTTCTACCTGACCACTTGAGAAAGGGGAAGTATCACTTCAATTGCACATATGTGACCAGCATCAGAGCAAGAAAACAGAGATTAGACACACTCCTGCCGAAACACACATGGGTGTCCAAAGTGTGGTGCAGTGCCATGTGGGGAACGTGGCTCATTGCAGAAATAAAATAAACACAAACCCAGCAAACATGGAAAAATAATGTTCCAACTACATAACAGTACTGGCATTTGAAACTCAACAAATGAAATATAGTATTCTGTATGGCTGCCTTATTTTCTCTGTCATCAACACAGGATTTCCTTTAGCCTGTAAGTGTGTGAGGCACCCAAAAAAACAACAGGAGTCCTCTCAGTGACCTCTGCTCTGTTCGATGTAACAAGACTAAGTGCACAATGCTTGCAGTATGCGGGTGAGTCACTAAATAACGTCTCTTCTATTATTCAGAAACACCAGAACGAGTTAGCCTGACGACAAGGCACAAAGGTAGAGGATACATGTTCTACGTGTGTGTACTTATTGGTTCCTTTGCCAACAAAGTTATAGTTTGACTAAGAGTTCTGACCAAAAACACAAAAAGGCTGATTTTCTTTTTGAAGACAAGAAGCCCTGACGTTAAATTACAAACTGCCGCTTTCCAAGTTTGACCTTTTGGGGAAAAGTGAGTCACATTAAAAGGAGACCTAAAATGTAGCCACGGTAACGGCAGTCATTCAAAACAAGTTTACATAACTGCAGGACTGAATTAAAGTGGCTGTAAAAAAACAAAACAAACAAACAAAACACGTTTGACTAAGAAAAAACAAAGATGGTATCAATGTTACGGTTGTTATTGCAGTTTCATACAGTTTTTAAGAGTGGTGGTAATGCACTGAACATTTTTGGAATCGACCACGTTAAACAACAAAGATGATAATTGTGTTTGGGACCATTTGAAAATGACTACCAGCACCAGTCCAAGAGGTAGAAAGTCACCAAGGTGTGGCCCCACAACTTTAATCTTGCACAGAGAAGCGGTTAAATGGGCACATGATTTAGTAGTTTGTATGACTTCATCGGGATGTGGGATTCAAATATGTTGCTGCTGGGTTTTGGGGCCAAGCATCACCTCATTGATAAACCAACGGTTAATGAATAGTCTGTTTGTCTGCACAATATGTTGCTACATGATTTAACACTTAGTGAACTTGCAAGGCCCACGGCATATGTTAAAAGATGTGTGTGTGTGTGTAAAAATATTTCTCACTGACATGAGTGGGCTTGTGCATGTGGGTGTGCGCTCGCCACGCTCCTGTTGCTATGAGCAGACTTATGGATTGCTGCATCTCAGCTGATGGAGCGTTATTCTTTTGCTTTAGGCTGAAGAGCCGAGCTTGGCTCGTACCTCACTTCTGATTATCTGTATGTGTGTGTGTGTGTGTGTGTGTGTGTGCGGGCGCTAGTGTTGGAATACCACGGTGTCAGGACATGCTGAAAAGCCTGTATGTGCATGTCCAAGTCCTCAATGTGACATGAGCTATGGAAAGTGTATGCACACTATATAGTCGTAGTTGTGCAATATTCACCTCTGCTCTGCAAGTATGGACGTCTGTCCCTGGATGCCCTAAAATGTTTGAGGTGTACTGAGACATAAAACTCCTTTTCCCCTCAACTTATTTTCCAACGGTTCACTTCTCTGTTGCCTCGTTAAATCATCTTTTGTCAACTTATTTCTTCCCTCTCTTCTCCTTCCTCTATGCATGACGGAGTGCTGTGTGGGCCTCCACTGTTGGCAGCCTCCCCATTTGTTACATAACAGCGACATCAGTCTCCCTAAAAAGCCGCTGTGCCAGACTGGTCTCGTCCGGACGACAAATCTCACTAAGCAATCTAGCGCAACTTCAGAAGGGCTCGAGCAGTGCTGCTGCTGTTGGCTAATGTAAAATGCGCGAGGGCTGCTATGCTTCACAGGAGCCCTAATTACATAACATCCCCGTGCAAGATACACCTCATCTACTGTCATTACGTGAAGGGCGGGGAGGAGAAGGGATGCGATCTGTATCTGTCTTTGTTTACAAGCCTGCATGATGTGGGCTAGAGAGCAAACACTGATGGAATTTCAACACGAGTCTTTGCCAGTGCATGCAGAAGTCAGTCGGCAATGGCTGCAGATCTGCAGTGCATCACGTGAATACATCAAATGAGCAGTGCTGCTATGTTGCATTGTTCATCATTAAAGTATCAGACTACACTGCGGCACACCCTTTATATTATGATCTCCAACAATTTGAAAACTACTACATTTATTACAAAATAAAAGACATCGGGATACAAAGATGTAGGCTTTCAAACTCCACTAGTTGTCTATGCAACATTAGTTTTCATAGAAACAATCAATAGCAACAGCAGCAAAGTCATTACACTTAAGGTAAGGTACTGATGCATGCAAGTACCCTCACCACACCCACACTAAGCAAATGTCATTGTCATAAAATTCTCCTGACACTTTTCCAGCACTGCAATCATTTAAAAGCCAAATAGTGAGCAGTATTGTCACTGACATTACCTGACAAGAGAGTCATATCCCTCTGTACCATGCCGAAAGAAGTGTCACCCTGCAGGCAAGGATTAGGGATTCATACTTCCAACACAGGCAAAAGTAAACAATGTGCAGGGGTAAAAAAAAAAGTGCACAGCAGCAAGAGATAACTGCAAAAAGAGTCACAATAAACACACAATCCTCTCAGCAGCAGCAACAGCAGCATAGCAGGCAACGCCACAGGTTGCAGTGCACCTCACATTCCCTGCCTCTGGACTGTCTACAAGTGTGTGCATGCCTCGGCAGAGAGGGCGTGTGTAGGTCGGAGTGAAAGACAAGGTCCACCAATCAGTCCAGATCTTCCCGGAGCTTCACCTCACTTCTTTTGTTGCTTTTCCCCAACTTTGCATTCTCATTTACAAATAGATAAAAAAAAACAGTAAAGGCTTAAAAGGCTACAACAACTAGAGCCAAGCCTCACATTGTTGAGTACATGTTACAAACTACTTATTTTCTTGCTTTTCATTTTCCCTCACTTTCCTTCTGTTCCCGCTCATAGTTATGCAATAGTGACATTCAGACACCCCCTCACCCCTCCTTTCTTCTTGTGCACTTCCTTCTTAAACTGTTGCCGTGCAGCCCACACTCCTACACACGTCTCCAATTTTTAAAGAAATTATTCCCAATCATGTTTTTATCATAGCACATTAGTAGTGGGTGTGCCAATGGCGAAATATATTTTTTTATTATTATTATGTCAGAGATGCATGGAATAAGTCATAAACACATAAACGACCTACACATCTGTCTCTGATCCTCTGCAACAAAGCCTCTCTCTCACACACACACACACACACACACACACACACACACACAAAGTCTTCCAGAGTGTTTATTACCGATGAAGGAACCTTGTGCAATCAACGTATTGCGTAACTTGATGCAGGATGTAAAGCTGCGATAAGCTCTATGAGGGTGTTCCGTGTTGTCTCCCTGCCAAGGCTAGTATGCATGTCGCAAGTGGCGATGCTTTCAGGTGCACTGCGTCTCCCCCTGTACTCTAAAAGCATCTCTTTGAACACGATGACTTATTGGAGAGCTTGCAGCAACATGTCTGCTAGAATGAAGTAATGAATAGTCCAACAGGAGCAGAGGTTGTTCAACATTGGGAGTGGTACCTTGAGGCTGTCTGCGAGATAATGAGTGTGTTGCTGTCGGACTATTGTCGGGATATAAGCTTGAAAATCAATATTGTAGCACTTAAAAACTTATTACACATCTCTCGTCAAGCTAGTGTTGTGTTGTGTTTTTTTTCGGTCATCATTGATGGAACCACCATTGTCGGAGTTCCCAAATCATTTACTGATCTAACCTTGCTTAACCCCCTCCTGAGAAACTGATAAGACTTCACACACAACAAGGCGCCCAACACCCTACTGGGAACAATGGCTGACTGATGTGGACAGGTACCATCATTTCCGGGATAAATTGCAGCTTTTTTCTCATGCTTTGAAACGTGGATGGATGTCTCATCGATGTCTCATTTCTCTTGAGGCAAATGCTAAGTAAAAAGGCTACTAATGCAACAATGACTTTCGTGCAGCACACCGTCCTGTACCTGTTGCACGATAATCCACTGTAACAGGAGGTCGACGCAGACAACAAAACCAATTATCTTCTTGACTCCTTCCATTCCGATGACCTCACTGGTGCACTCACATACGCACACGCTTGTCCCAGGCCTTTATTAAACAACCTCTGCGCTGAAGTAAACTGTCCACTGACAAATGAACATGCAGTACAAACAAAGTGACATTCACCATTTGGTCATTTTCCAAGCGCTTAGTACCTAAACATGATGTAACCCCATTCTCCATTCAATTCAGTCCTTTCAGAACATCGAGCACTAAACTTAATTTAGCAAGGGCTTCAGCCAAAAATACCCGTCCCCGTAGATATGCCTCAACTAAAGAGACTGTAGGAGCTGTGAGAATAACAGTAGTCTGTCCCGTTTGCTTTAAGTGTGACTACTTCACTGTGCTAACTCACCATTCTTACGTTCCTGTAGAGGCAGCGGGTTAGGAGCAGGCTGCAGGGTCAGTTCCTGAAGCTCACTGGTCACTGCCTCGCTCTGAGGGCTGGGGGCCAACACCTCCGTCCTGGTGACTTCCATTCTGTCAGCCTGTGGCAGCTCAACTCTCTGGGGGTGCAGCATTGCCAGGATGGTGGGGAGACCTACAGAAAAAAATACCATCACATGTATTTGGTCTGTCACCAAGTTAATACATGTTGACAGTACACATGGGCGATGTTTACATCCTACATTTGTCAAGCCAATTATTACCAAAGTGAGTACTGGGTATTCTTGTGTAGCGTGGAAATCTTCTGTACGGCATCTCAGTATCTCACAGAAGTGAGTATAGCCCTTGCACATTTTTGCAACCATTTATATTACAATACAATACAATACAGTAAACCCTAGCCACACTGCGCTTCAAATTTTACGCCTCAAATTAATGTCAAATTAAATGAGGTGAGGTAAAAAAATAGCAAAGAACCCTCCTAGTGCTTATACTTTATGTTTCCATGTCTTGTTTTCTCTTTCTGTGTCTAGGTTTCACAAACTTTGACTCCAGTATTGACTTATTCATCCATTCATTATTAATTATTATTATTTATTAACTATTTCCATTCATTTACACGTATTATGTAACCTCATTTAAACACATCCCTGCACAGGACACATTTTTTGGACAACACAAGCCCTGCAGGTTTGTATTAAGGTCACATAAACAATCAAAGACAAGAAAGGCAGCAAAGATAAGGGGTGTGGTTGCAATGGGGAATCAGACTTACCAGATTCACTTGATCTTAAAGGGGTGTGTTGCCATTGCAGCAGGTCTGGTCTTTGAATGTGTCTGTTGAATAAGTCAGAATGTGACCACGTCGGTTGTCTTATTCCGATTGTACTTCATGCAACATGCACGTTTTGGTTCCACAGTAGGTTTGATTACAGCAGTAGGTTTCAGGGACAACAACATACAGTAGCCCCAGCTGTCACTAATCAAAACAGACACACCGGCTATGCTATTGTTAGCTTGTCTGGGTGGGAGTTAACCTCAATTACCCGAGTGTGTAGCCAAAACAGAGCACGCTATGTTAACATCATACACAAACTACCTCAACAAAATGACGCCACTTTAATAACGCACACTTAATTACGCCACCTTCTAAAACATGGCACATGTTATAGGTCCCTGCTAGCCTAGTTAGCAACCTAGCATTAGCATGCTGTGCTCGCCAGCCACACACTACTGCAGTGCTACGCCGGAGCTAGCTTATTGACGACATCCTGTGGTCTTCCAAGATGAAGTGATAGCAGTCGCTACGGCAGCATTATGCTAAATATGTAATTACTCTTACTTATCATGCTCGCCAGCTGTGTGTTTTGTCTGCTGCGAAGATATAGCAGCTCCGATACCCAGCTGCCACTTCCTGACGACAAAGGAAACTTTAACCGGAAAACACTCCTCTACGTGGGACGCATGTCGTTCAAAAATGTCCCCTGTCTAACCAACAGTTATTTCTCCAGTAAACTTATTTGTGTCATAAATACACATTTTGCACTATTGGTTATATTGCATATTAAATTAACATTAGCGTGGGAATTTATGTTATCATGATTTGTTTCCGTCAAGGTATTTGTCGCCATCTAGTGTTGAGTTTAGTGAAAAGTGTATCGAAGTTGGCTACAGGTCGGTACAAGGCAGTGGGCGATACTGCAAATTTGGGTATCCCTGAATTTTTTAACAATATAATAATATTAAAATTCAGTCTAAAATACGAACAAACACAACAAAAATACACATTTTAACAAATATAAACAATAGAAAACACTAATAGAGAATAAACACACGATCAATGAAAATATCTTATCACACTAGTAGCGATCATTGATACTACCCCTGGCAAGTTAATATTTTTTGTCCACTCGCCCTCCACTACAAAATAGCGCAAGGTTCACAAGCATATTTTAAGTTGAATATTATGGCCTCCCATTGTAATAAAGTCATTGCAGATGTACCTAATTCTATGTACCGTGAATAACTACGGCAACTGAAGAGGGTCAAGCTTTGTTTCACTCCTTCCGTTTTCCCGTGTCAACATTACGGGCGGAGGAATAGTATCCACAGCGCCCACCGCTGAGCTACGACGATGTCGGAGCAGGAGTCTCTGAGGTGCTCCAGCGTCAGAAACCGTGGAGGTGTACAGAGGGTGGAAGGAAAACTGCGAGCCAGCGTAGAAAAGGGAGATTACTATGAAGCACACCAGATGTATAGGACATTATTTTTTAGGTAAGAATTGACTTCATGTCCCGGTTGCAGCTTCTCGAGGCCTATCGTGTTCTAGCGCAGTATGTCAACCTTGCTTTTTCTATACTCGCTTATGATTGGGGGAATTCCGCAAAGGACCTACCCACTCAAGCTGGCCTGACTATTTGTTTGGATAACTGATGTGTCAATTACTGACAGCCCTAAAATTGACTGCTCACCCAAGTGCTAGCTAGCTAGCTAGTTGACAGGGTTGCTAACACCTTAAGGAAGACGTCTGACAGCTATATAAGTTGTAGCTTGGGTTGATACACAAGACTGTTATATAGTACACAATGACGTGTTAAAATGCTACATGTTCAATTAATGAGCATGTAATTAACAAGTGACATATTTGTTTGCTGTAGCTCTATAAATGTGCTAATAGTTAGCCAGGTAGCCGTCTGTACTGGGGTACCTGAACTTGTTTTACCTGATGTATTTATGCATTTAGTCTATCGTATAAGGTTAGTTAGAAGTTACAACTGCTTGCTGTCATGGTTAGCTTTAAGATAAACCAATAAACGAGATTTTGCTGTCTTCCCCATTGTTTGTCAATTATGCTAATCGAAACAAACCTTTTTAATGAATTGGGAGACTTTCGACATGATGTCCAAACTCACATCTCCATAAGAGAGAAGACTGCTCATCTCTTTCCGCTCCATGTCATCGATGAATTGCAATACTGCCATCACAAGAAGCTTTACATGCATGCCGGTCACCCCTGACACATTTTTGGACTCTTCTGACTTGCCAACAGGTACATGTCACAGGCAAAACACAGTGAAGCCAGGGAACTGATGTACAACGGTGCTCTACTCTTCTTCAGCTATAACCAGGTACGCTCTTGATTTGTAACTTGTACTACTATAAAACTGCATTTACAGAAGAAGCCTGGTACTCTCTGCAGTTGAGCAATAAACATCCCAGGCCACTTCATGAGGAAATACGGTATTTGAAGGGTGACATTGTAGTCATATGTGCTTTGCTCTGCAGCAAAACAGTGCGGCAGATCTATCCATGCTGGTGCTTGAGGTGCTGGAGAAGTCCGAAAGCAAAGTGGAAGATGATATATTAGGTGAGGAGCAGCCTTCGGTCTTTAAAACTACTTTTGGACAATCAAAGACTGTTTATTTGCACCTTCACAACAGCAACAGTCATAATTTTTTTAACAAAGAAGAACACTACAGCTATAAAATAACATTACATGAAGGTTATTAATTTGTATTTTTATGGGGGTAATCTTACAAACTAATACAAATGGTTGTGTATTTGCCGAGCAGAAAACCTGGCAAAGCTGTTTAGCCTGATGGATCAGAACTCTCCAGAAAGAGTAGCGTTTGTGTCCAGAGCCTTGAAATGGTCCACGGGAGGCTCTGGAAAGTTGGGCCACCCAAAGTTACACCAGCTGCTGGCTGTCACCTTGTGGAAAGGTACGTCACATAAATCACTTCAGTGTGTATTATCTCTTAACCAAGCAGGAACAGATATCCATATGTAGTCGGTTGAAATGTAGAAAATGAAGTTGTATTTGTTTTCTAGAGCAAAACTACAGTGAATCTCGTTACCACTTCCTGCATTCGTCTGACGGGGAAGGCTGTGCGCAGATGCTAGTGGAGTATTCGTCATCCCGAGGCTTCCGCAGTGAGGTCGACATGTTTGTGGCCCAAGCAGTCCTACAGTGAGTCCATTTGCATCCGTGTGACCATATGGAGCCATTTTTGACTCTTTTTTTTTTTTACTCCAACAGGTTTCTCTGCCTAAAGAACAAAAACAGCGCTTCCGTGGTGTTCAGCACATACACAGAGAAACACCCGTCCATAGAGCAAGGACCTCCGTTTGTCCAGCCTCTGCTTAACTTTATCTGGTTTCTGCTGCTGGCAGTGGATGGGTAAGAATGTTCTTAAAATACACATAAAACATGTCTGAGCGTTATTATCCTTGTAAAGGTCATATCTTGTACCTAATGAGGAGTACATTTTCATGGTGACTGTTTTTGCTTGTTGCCTTTTCAGGGGTAAATTAACAGTTTTCACAGTCTTATGTGAGCAATATCAACCTTCCCTGAAAAGAGACCCCATGTATAATGAGGTGAGTGCTTGCAGAGTTGCACACACACACACAGCCGCTCCAGCAAGACGTATTAGACATAAATAAGACTCATATGTTAGCAGTTCATATATTTGTTTCTTCCTGCAGTTGCTATTGTCTCATCAGCGTACTGTAATGATGGCTTTAAATGGCCTTATATTCACATTACCCAACAAAGTAGACATAATAAGTCATTTAGCATGTATAAATACAAGTCCTGTTTGTGTGTGTCACAGTAAATGAGTTGCCTAGCAGAACTTAGTAGCGGGCACACAGATGTGTAGAGGATAGGAAGTGATATCGTAAGTTGAGAGTTGAGTCTTAGCTTGCCGTGGGTTGCGGCCTAAACAGTAGCTCATGCTATGATTGCGATCATTATGTTGTTGTTATTGGGCCAATGTCTTTTCTGCCGATCACGTTTGGCCCTTGTTTAACCGAACACAGTCACCTAGTGGGCAATTTTTGGAAAACCGCTATAGAACGAGGGAGCGGTATGTGATGTAGGGAAACATCTCTATAGTGTACTGTGTAGTGTAGTGTTCCATTTGAGACAGCCATTGTCTTAATAATTCATTTATGTTTTTTTTTCAGTATCTTGACAGAATAGGACAACTTTTCTTTGGTGTTCCCCCCAAACAGTCTCCATCATATGGTGGTCTGCTAGGTGAGTGAATCAATAGCTTGTTTTCTTTCAAAGCTTAAAAAAAATGGCTTACAAAGCCGACGTCGCATCCTGCAGGAAACTTGCTGAACAGCCTGATGGGAGCGGGCGAGGATGACGACGGTGTGGAGGAAGCCCAGGAGGACAGCAGCCCCATCGAACTGGATTGAGCCTCTAGCCACGGATGCAAAAGAGCAAAAGAACACACTTCACACATGACACACAAACACACAAAAAAAGGGGACGACCGGTACACGTTTTCGGAGTTGTGTTGCACACATGATCCCCCCCCCCTATAATTTCATTCATCCAGTCCAAACCCACTCCGGGTATCCGGCTACTTGGACTGAACAGCAGTAAAGATATTATTTGAATTACTTTTGTTAGACTCCCTGGTCAGAGTCTTTTACAACTTGTTGGACAGAACAGTATTGTAGATATGAAGTTGTCTCCTGGACAGTGTTGTTTATTACAGAGTCACCATGGGGACACACTACAATATTCACTCCCTTGCCAGATAGCTCAATCACTGCTGTTGTCACCGTGTCGCCGCACCGCACCGCACCATCCCTTAAATATGTCTTAGTAGTCATTTAAAGTTGTCACCACCACCTCTCAGTTTCTCATCTGTAGTAAAGCTTACGGTCAATCTCAGCGTTATCATCTTGCACCTCCTGTCTCATTTGTTACCATCTCCAAGATGAATTTAGCGTGGTTGTGAACAAATGTTAGGACTTTGGGGGGGGGTGGATGGAAATGCTCATGTATGTAATGTTAAACAGTTCCTCTTGGAGGTGGTCACTCATCCACCTCCATCATCCATTTCAGTCAGGATATTCCCAACCTTTAGTTATTGTGTTTGGCCTTGTCAGCAACATTTGATCAGTCACATTTAAGATTGAGTCTTCCATTATCATTTGAAATGTAGTCGGTCAGAATATTCCAGCATTCAAATTCCCTGATATTGTTTTCCCATCTGGTTTCCCCAATTTTAAGTACGGCTTCATTCGGGGTCGCTCTCATACAGTAATCTATTATCACAGGCCAAAAAATAAATAAAAAATTAGGCAACAAAGACTTTTGAGTTGTTGGTTGGGGGGGGGGCAGTATAAAGCAAAAGGCGTGCAACCAAATGTAGACCAAGACCAAGAGGAGCAGAGTTGCTGTTTTCAATGATACACTAACTGAGTCAATAAACTACAACTGAGAGGATGGAGACTGGCGTGAAACAAATCTTGTCCTGTATTTCTTTATTGTACCATGTAGTTTATGGAATTTGGCAACGGTATACCATACTTACAGTAAAGATTAGTTTTTAAATGATGTATAAATACAGTATGAAAGGTATTTCATGAATATAAATTGCATTTCATGATATTAATAGAAGTATGACTGACTACTTTCAGTCAAACTAACCAAATATTAAGTGATGCACAACATTCCTCCACAAGCTTTGTGTTTCTTTTGTGCTTTGCATGATGATACACACACTCGACAGTAGCAGTGGGCTTTCTTTTTACAAATACCGTACATGATGCTGGTGTTCAGGTGCGAGACTGCAATGTAAGTCTCTGGACCGTATCTGACAAGTGAGCCATGTCGGCCTGTGCAGCTTGATGCTTCATGCACTCAAGAGTCCGAACCTGCTGACAAGACAAGACAAGAGCGTGGGCAGTCAGCAAAGCAGTAGGTGGAGTTCAAGTCAACCATATTAGGTACTGTTGAGTCATGAATTTACCACCTAAACCTGGCGTGTCCCAGCAGTAATTTTACAAGAATAAAGTCAAGATATGCAGAAAAATAACATTTTAGTGAAAAAGTATTGAAGAAAAAAAAGACGCACTCACAGAAATGCGCGTGTCACAGTATCCGTGTTTGTGGCTGAGGTTCCACAGGTTGACAGCCAGCTGGCTCAACTTGTTGTTCCTCAGGTCACCGTGGGAGAGCAGGACGCCGAAGAGTGAGAAGGCCAGAGCACATTGGCGACGCATGCCCTGCTGCTACGTGAAAAACAAATTTTGTTTTGTTTCTTGATGTACACCAATGCACGGACGCAATTTAGTAGTTCATTAGCATGAATGGAAAAAAATCAAAACAGTTTCAATTTGGCCTCACCTCTTCTCGACCGAGGGTCTTCAGGTGTTCCAGGATCTGTCCAATTAATGTCTCACACAGCTTGTTGATTTCTGATAGGAACTTGGGGTCCCCTCCGTAAAGGGTTTCATTGGACTCCACTGATGCCAGAAAAAACAAGGCAAACTATTAGAATCCCAAATATAAAAATGGTTCCAGTGGTGGTCCATGTCATGCACATTACAACGTGGTTGACTTATATTGATATAGTTCCACTCCAGCCCTGTAGGTGGAAGCAATGTACTGTACATTTATGAAAACCAAACAGTAGCTTTTCAGTAACCCTTCACAAAATCAAAGCATGTTCTATTGAAGGTTGCAATGATTGAAAAGATGGGGTGTTTACTTTTTGGAATGGTGTAGAGGTAGCTTTCTTGGCTCATGGCGGCCAGCAGCGGCAGGGCGCTGATGTAGACCCGCACTTTAGCGTCGCTGTTGTCCTCCCAGGTGCAATCCTTCACCATGTTGAGCAGGCCACGGACTAAGTAAAGCACACCATGCTCCGGGTGATCCTGAACACACACACACACACACAAGGATTCATAATAACATATTTTACTGTGCCCACTGGACCCATATTTGTTACCGGGACAACTAGAAGAGTTGAGAGGAAGTTGTTGATGAAGTCGAGCATGAAACTCTCAGCAGAGCGAAGCTTTCCCTCCACGCTGATGGAGCGTGGAACCTCTGGAAGAACACTGACCGCTGCCTTTAAAAAGGCATCCGCTGCATGAGAAGACAGAAATGGAGTGATGGGAGGGAATATACAGTATTATTTGGGGTCTGTGTGTTTTGACCTTAATATTTCACCTTAAAAACTCTTTAGTACAACAGTAGAACCTCGCATCAAATGGCTTGTAGCACTTTCATTAATTAATGACAATCTTTTTTCCACCAACAGGAAAGTTGGTTCCATGTTTCATCATCTGTTTACCGTAAATTTCAGTGTACATGCTGCACCGGTATCAATGTGTCCACATCATAAAATGGCTCTTTATTTAACAGAATCCAATCATTAGCTGTTAAAACTCACAAAATCATTGGGCGATTGATTGGATCATCCTTATTTGTAACACAAATTCTAAACTTGGGAAGCCGCTCACCCTGGGAAAGACACTGGTTGGCCAACGCAACCTGACCAGACAGCAGATAAAGATTGAGACGACTAAAGATGCTGCTGAGTGACGGGATGGTAATAAAGCTGTAGGCTGCACACGCCTGAAGGACAAAAGAAAAAGTCAAGAAAACAACCCATGAGCTGGTATGTCGCCCGTTACGGCATACTGGCACAAACGAGTAAAATGCCAACTGGACTCACCCGAACGAATGCTGCCGTCTTGCGGGAGTGGCTGCCCCTCATCACTCTCCTGGTCTCCATGGCCAGTTGGTTCACCGTCTGATTATTGTGATACAATAATTGAAGGCATGCGTGTATAATCAAAGGAATTAAATCCAAACCAGCAAAAAATTCATACGGACGTGAATGAGCTGCACCAGTACTGGTTCCAGGTTACAGAATGTTGCTCTGGCCTCCACACAGAAACTCAACTGGTGCTCAAAGTCACGCCCAAAGGAAACCTGAACACCATGACAACATGAAGAGAAGACAAATCGTTTAAAAACAATAAACCTGGGGTCTCAAACACGCGGCCCGCGGGCCAAAAGTGGCCCACAGGACACTAGCTTGAGGCCCCCGCCTTGATATGAAAGTTTAATGTTAGTGCGGCCCATGCAAGTTTGATATGGATGCTGTATGGTATCATGTACCCAGAAAAAATTATTACGTTTGATTAATGTTCATGTTAAAGGTTAAATAACTGTTAATAGTTATCCTCCCTATCCGTGTGGAAGTGGTAAGTTTTTGGCTTTTGAAGTTTAAAGGAAATAACTTGAAGGCTACCGTTTAGGTCGCTAGCTCTCTAGTTTGCGAGTTAGCATGTGTCTCAAGACCCTGCAGTTGCGCAATATGTTGTAAATAAAAAGAGTATAAATGTGACTATAGTCGTGTTTTGTCATGTCTACAGGGCTCTAATAATGCTTTGTTCATTTTAATCTGAAAAAAATAATTTGTCTACCCACCAACTATATGTGCTTTCTTAAGTTTTTATTATTTGCCGTTTTATTGTTATTATTATATTTATTTATTTATTACTGATTGATTGATTTTCTTTATTCCGGATTTGTTTATTTATTTTTCATCTTATTTTGTGTAGAAAAATAAAAAGTAAGATATTTGAGAACAGTGGAATGTTTTATCAGAGCTTTTCTTGTAGAAAATCGAAACCAAAGCAAAGTTTATTCATTTTTTCTGTTTTTAATAAATGCGTTTTTTTGGGTTTTTTTGGAAAACCTGATGCGGCCCAGTCTCGCCCAGACCCTAGCTCCAGTGGCCCCCCAAGTAAATTGAGTTTGAGACCCCTGCAATAAACCCTTTTAGTATCAATGAGCTACACAGTGAATCAGTACCAAAAAGCACAATAAATGACATCCAGGTCTCCTTACCAAGCGCATAAAGCCAACGATCAGCAGAGAGAGGGATCTTTTTTCATCCTCGAGAGTGAGAGCACTGCAAGACACACCACAGAATGTCCTCTAGAGACCACGGGTGCACAAACCTTCCTACACATTCTCCCTCACTTGACAGAATCATGCATGGTCTTGCAGATATGCATCATGGCATTGAGGATGACCGGGTCTCTGGTTGGCTCCAGCTGGTGTCTGCAAGATGAACACAGGGAAGATGAAGGAAATGGAATACTCTCATACCAAAGTGATGGGGCCTTTACTTGATGAAGACATCCATGATGGATCTGCAGACATCCACCCTGACGCTGTCCTTCTGGAACATGTCCAGGAATGGGAGGAAACGCTCCTGGGAGAACAAATATTGAACACGAGGGGGTTGAGATCATAAATTCAGTAAGTTGTATGTTATGGACATGGGGTTATTTACCATGGAGAAGAGGACAGAGAAGTCATGGAAGTGGGCCAGAATTTTCCTGATCACAGACTGCAGCTACGTGCAGACAAGATGGGAGTCACTTTGAAGAGCAACCAGGAGGTTGAACATTTGCAATGCAAGTTGAGGGTACAAACCTGAGGATAGGCTTCCTCAAAGGCCCGGTCAGGAGTCATGTGTTTGATGATGTCTGCCAGAACAGTGTTGACCTCTCGTTTCTGACAGCAAAACCTCAATTTAGAGACCTTTGATGAATCTACCAAGTAAAGCGTTCGTTCACTCACCGTGAAATGTCTGCAGGTGAACTCCATCCAGATCTCAGCACAGTTGATGTAATCCTGTGTGGCACCATTGAAATGTTCAGTAATTAGCATTCCAGATGTATTGGAAGTGTGAATGAAACGTACGACTCTTCGTACCCGAGGACTGCGAACTTTAGTGACAACCTTCCACGCTTCATTGAGGATGGTCAGCCTCTCGGCTTCTGGAGGGTCGGCCACGGCAAGGCAGCGACCCAGAGATCCAAACAACAAATGCTACACAGAGCAAGTGAAAGAAAGAATATTTCTTGTGGTAGGAAGACATTTTTTGCCTTTTTTCAATAAAGAAATACCAGATATTCATATTTTTACATGTGATATTAAATATATTATGATATTTCTGAATAAGACAATTTGTGCCCACCTTGGGGAACCCAGCCTCGTCACAGTCTTTTATCATACCGATGAAGTCGGTGGCTCTGGTGGCCACAAACTCTGGCCTGAAAGCTCGCATTATTGAATTCAGCAGCAAGGCGCTGTGGAAAGTTCAAGCAAATCTCAGCAAAACCGTGACCACAGTCGTCCATCACATTGCCCATCAAATTAAATAAAAAGGATATCACATGCTACTGTTTCACTGTCACACATTTATTGCCCTGGTTTTATTTATCTACCATTTTGGGTAATATGAGTGTTAAGGTAAAAACATGCTAGGTTAATTGACGACTCCAAATTGTCCATAGGTATGAATGTGAGTGTGAATGGTTGTTTGTCTATATGTGCCCTGTGATTGGCTGGCGACCAGTCCAGTGTGTACCCCGCCTCTCGCCCGAAGACAGCTGGGATAGGCTCCAGCACCGCCCGCGACCCTCGTGAGGAAAAGCGGTAGAAAATGAATGAATGAATGAGTGTTAAGGTGCCTCTATGGGTGTTAGTATTTCATGCCTAGAGGGCATTTAGGAGAACCTCAACAGGTTGTATTTGCTCGAACTACAAAACTATTACATTTAGAACTTCTACTTGGCAGAAATTCACTTATTACGGTCTGGTCTGGAACCAATTAACTGTGTAAACAAGCTATTACCGTATTTCCTTTGTCTTTACCCCATAATAATAAGGTGAGGAAGAAAACCTGACAGAATTTGTTAAATACTTACTTGTTTCCAAGCTTTTTGCATCTCTCCATCATCTCTGTTAGGACAGACTGAAATGTAAAAACAAATCGAGAAAGCTAAATAAGATTATTCTAAAAATTTGAATTTTCTTGCTTAGATTTGACAATGATCAATGATCATCATCATTAGGTGATGATTCTGTAGCCTGACTACAGGTCACAACCAGGAGAATAAATAAATGCTAAATAATGAATAAGAACGCAATACTATGATCTCAGTGGACTGTGTACCTACTGTAGTATTTTGGCCAGTAATGTAAGTAAGTACACACCTCCGGTGCTCTGTCAGCACTACACTGCAGGATCCAGTTGATAGCAGGAGAATAAAGCGTCAAATATTCGGGCATCTCCACCCTTTGAATGAGGAGCTGGTTGCGAACGCTCTCCCCACTCATCTGCCGAAAGGTTCCCAGCAGGTCAAAGAAGTTGCGGTTGAGGCTGTCTTTCAAGCTGGGGGCGACCTCCATGCCAACCTGGATGGGAAAAACAAACTGGGAATTAGCTAAACAGTCACTATTACAAAATTATGGAGTATTTTGTACATTTTTCTACTTCAATGTCTTGCATTTGTTGAGCAGTACGCTTTGTCCAGTTTTCATGCAATCACATTTCAAAATAAATGATAGTTTACCTGTACATGTATAATATTGATTGTTACTATATATAGCCAAGAACTGTGTTAAGAGTTAGGATAATTAAGCTAGGACAACAGTTGAAATCTCAAATACAAATACAAGCTTTCAATATTGAGAAAGAGAGCCTCAAAGACTCATTAAATACGTCACCCGGCAGAGATAAGCTCGGGTGTAAGCCGCCACCAGTGGGTCTCCGATCCCTCTGATCATGGCAGTCAGCCGTGGGAGAGTCTCCTGAATGCCACTGTGGGGGACAGGGGTTTAATGTTAATATTAAAACCCGCTAAAACTAGTTATGTTATAGTCTCATGTAAACAACATGCCCTAATTCCCATATTGGCACCACTTCATGTCATGTTTACGTGCCACTCCGGATTGTATTTACGCTACTTCATATCATGTTTACACTACATATTTGCAAATACTGAAACTGACAGGGTCGTAGGTCGTAGGTTTTAAAGTGTTAAATGTGAATATTTTTTTTTTAGATGCTGTAAGGGTTGTATCTTAATTACATTGTACATTTTGTGCAGTGACAATAAAGTTGTGTACTATTCAATTCCACCATATACTTACACTATGTTGACAAAGCGGTTGCACTTAAGGATGGATGCTTCGACGTATCTGCTCACGTAGGTTAAAGAGGCCCACATGACGGTAAAAGAGTCGGAGAGATCGAAGAAGTACCCTAAACGCATCACAGCAATACATCACAATGGACGGTTGGATACAGTCTGGGCAAGAGTTCTCGAATGGAGGCGATCTTGAAGAACCAGTTGAGGCACGTCTCCTTAGCTGTGTCGTTGACATCATCAACTGTGAACGAGTCTGACAAAAAAAAAAGTTTGGAAAAATCGAAATGCGAAACACAAAATCAATAAAAGTGGAGAGTACACACACTAGCTGTGGAATCCGTACCTGGTAAAGGTCTTGGATCTGAACACATGCTCCATATTCTGTCGTATACAAGCTGGCCTGTGAAAGGTAAAAACAAGCTTTGGGTCAGAAACGCAACACAGAAAAAGGAAGAAAAAAGTTATTTGCATACCAAAAGTGTCGAGTATGTCAGTGATGAGAACAAACTTGCTGGGGTAAAACTGGATGACGGAGGTGTCAGACAGAAGCTTGGAGCACTGAAACATAGCGAGCGCTTAGTCAAGTCATTCCTAGGGGTCAACCAACTTCACCTTTCAGTCATCCATGTTTTCTGTGTCAAAAAGGCCTACCTGGATTACAATCTTCAAAGCTTTGACCTTCTGGTCAGAACCCCAGGCCTCTTTCAGAGACTGATTCAACTCCTCGATCCGGTTGGCATATTCCTGCTGGGAGAGATTCAGTAGCTCTCTCTGTGATCCCTGTATCAATAAACACACACAGAGGGTTTCAGTATTTGAGATTTCCAACAGAGATCCATTAAAAATGACCTATTATGCTCATTATTCGATTCTTTGTATCGAGTTGTGGAGCAGCTACACACAATAACCCACACAGAAAACTTTGTACATCTTCCAGAATCTGCACCTATTCCAGATGTATTTCCTTGGATTTGTGCTTCCAGCCATAACTGTCTGTTTTAATTTATTTATTTATTTCCCCGCATTGCTTCTGGTTTCAGCAAAAGTTACCTCTTCTAGATCGTCCAGTTCCTCCAGACGAGTGCGAACCTTCTCGGAGACAGCAGATGATCCAGCGTTTTGAGAATTTCCTGACAACCAAACATACACACACAAAGAATCACAACTGCTGTACGATGTAATTTAAAAAATATGTATCTCAGTAGGTCAAATCAATAGTGAACATAAGAAAAGTGGTTACAAATTAACAACAAATGCATTAAAAAACACATTATAATAATTAATAATAAAAATAAATTTAATTGAAGTATTTCCAATTTCAATTTCAATTTACTTCAATTTTCCAATTGAAGTAGTCTATTTGTTCAGACATCATTTTTGCATTCTTTAAGTCATTGAACACAACATAAACTTACCGCTTTCAGAGCCCATGCAAAGGTTCTACAATCATAAAACAGAAAACTGAATTAGATGAATGTAATAATAAAAAACTATAACAACAGTAGTAATAATACGTGCATGTTTTCAGTTATTTCATATACATATTAAACAGCTAGACTTGCATGCATGCCATAAGTCACAAGGGAAGGATTCTAACGTAAATATTCCCCCGAGATGTCCCGGTACAATGGCTGGAAGACGACTCACAATTGAGAGTTTTTCAGTTGTGGTGAACCTTGCCAGGATTTCTCCTCTTTTCATCGACCAGGGCTCAAAATCTGGCCCCACTGCCTCTTCCTCCTTTTCCCTCCTCTTCCTCCCTGAATCCTGGAAGCACAACACTTCATTGCATTGTGTAATGTATATGTGTTGACAGGAACACAATGTCAACACTCATCATCACCAAAATAGCACACACTACTGTGCAAACTGACCCCAGCATTGTGCGTCGTAGATGGAATCTCGCTGGCAGAGGCGGCCGCAAACATGGACAGCGGATCGGTTCCATCCAACATGGAGCTGAGAGGGTCTGGGGCTACAGAGGATGAGGACGAAGATGAGGAAGAGGTGCTGCCTTTGCGAGTCCCACGGCGGGCTTTGGTGTCTGTCACCTAACAGGTGGATGGAGAAAAGCGATTATTGATTATTACTGTGTGAGATAACTTTTGTTGTGAATAAGGTGGAAAAAATGGGGTATCACGGAGAATGTCATCTACCAATATGGGTTTGAGGGGATGGTTGTCAGCAACTTCCAAAGGAGCTGCTTCAAGACGGTTCCTTTGCAACTCAGCTTCATAGTTGCGCCAACGGGAACGCCTGAATATAGAAGTAAAGCATAAGTAAAGCAATCAACATGTTTCGTTGTGCCAATTTTACCTGGCTTTAAGTAGTATGATATATTTTTGCTTACTTTTAGTTGCTATGGAATTGACTTAACGTCACACTTGACTCGCATACAAACATGCATTAGTTGCCATTTTAAAAACTAATACGTTACTGTACCTAAAACAACATTTTGTAAAGAGACGGATTAACATTTAACTTGGTTGTTTTATGTTTTTAGGGCAAAAAGAAGCATCTTACCAAATCACCGCGGCCATCTTTGATCACATGACACTTACATACTTCCTGGTTATGGCCTCTTTGGGTTCTCCGAACAAGCCTGACATTATTCCGTCAGATATTAGCTGTTATAATATTCGTTTATTTTCTACGGTCTTTTTATCTGTATTATCCACAACGAGCGCGATCCATCTCTTTTTAATTGACTGGAGTTTGATTGACAAACTTCAAATCCCACAATGCATCGCGTTTGTGATACGTTATGAACGACAACCAAAAAGAGGTGTCACTACGTTACATTTTTATTCATTGCAATAAGACGAATAAATTACGACTTGGAAATTATAACCAAGAGATTTATTTCCATTTAAAATCACGTTAAAGTTACTCAAATGGATGTATGCTTGTGATGATTTACTTAGTCCCAAACTGGAATGAGTGGAACCTCAACCTGGAAGACGATCTTCGTATCATCAATGGTCTTTGGTGCTGATGTAAAAAATTAGTGTTAGGAAGTGGAGCTCCTCAGGGTTTTCATGGAATATGACGTGACCGTGGTGTTGTCACCTTGTCCACCCATTTCACCTGACCAGGTATCGTGGGGCAGCATTAATGGCTGTATACACACCAGAATTTTTAAAAATAGGCGATGTATATTGTTGTATGGAGGCAGCTAGCATTTTTTGCTAACATTCACACCGCATGTGAATGATTAAGAGATTAATTATCATCAAACCTAAGGGCAAGATGAGTTATTCATCACTATAGTGCATTCTATCGTTGTGAATGTTCAGTTTGATATATGTTACAATTTAAATAATTAGTTTTGAAGCTTACGTGTGTATCAAATCATCACAATGAAGAGAAGGATGTAGGCTGTGTTCCAAATCGCGAACTTAGCATCCTTCGCTGACTTCGCTAACATTTCTAACTGAAATTAAGTACATTATGGTCCGTTAAATGTATTAATTTATTCCCAACAGTCTATTATCATATGTATGTGAACGTTAGGTTTTTAAAAAACCCAATCTGATTTCAGTTTCTATGTGTTGCCATGTCAATTTAATGACATCCTTCCGAATCAGGATTCATTTATTAAACAAATGAGGTCATAATTTAACCTCATCGACAACACATATAAAGTATTTTTTGTCATTACTGACTTTATGTAGTTTTTCAGTGAAAATAAGCATCCAAAATTGTGTACATTAATAATAAAGATATTTCATTAATGATTAATATTTCAATGAAAGTTGAACACGGTCAAGTACTTTCACTTGCCGCATGTAATTAGTAGTGAACAAAAAAAAGTCTTATCTATGTAATCAATACCCACTCTCTTGATATAATGTGACCTTCTTAAGGCTTTCATTCCCCTCTGATTGGGTTACCACTTGGAGTTTTGGGCCTTTTGAATTATTTAGTTGATTTGTTTGAGTGGACGTCCCAATTGTCTTTGACTGACAGGTGACAGGTAGCTAGTTGGCTTTGCGAGTTCTAGAAGCGGCCTCCTGTGTCATTCCTACGTCGTCCGAAGACGCCACAATGGAAACTTCGCTTGTCGTCCGGTTTGATTACGAAGAGCTGCTGTTTTACGCGGCCTGTGCTTCTAACTGTTGGTGTGTGTGTCTGTGTGTTTGTGTGTTTGTGCAAGGCAAGGTGTGCGGGCGAGGAGGACGTGGTGGTATGCGTGTGGGCAGCAGCTGGAGGTGGCAGCTTTCCCGGGCTATGAGACTAGCACTGCGTTGTTGCCGATGGTGCCCTCCGAAGAGAAGGGGTCGAGGCGGGCGAAGCAGCGGGGTTCTGGAGCTGTGGAGCTACAGCAAACTGCTGCTCAAATCGCTGTACTTCAACAGCCTCAGCAACTCGGACACTTTCCTCGACTGTGTTTTTGAGCCCGTGTACTGGATTGTGGACAATGTGACGCGCTGGTTTGGAGTGGTGAGTACTTGACATCCAAATATAGCAGGGGTGTCTGAACGCCACATATAGTAAACATGTAAAGGGCAAACAACCATTCACACTCACATTCATACCTATGGACAATTTGGAGTGGCCAATTAACCTAGCATGTTTTTGGAATGTGGGAGGAAACCGGAGTACCCGGAGAACATGCAAACTCCACACAGAGATGGCTGAGGGTGGAATTGAACCCTGGTCTCCTGCGCTCTAACCACATGACCGCCATGCAGCCCATTTTGTACATTCATTCATTCATTTTCTACCGCTTTTTCCTCACGAGGGTCATGGGGGGTGCTGGAGCCTATCTCAGCTGTCTTTGGGCAAGAGGTGGGGTACACCCTGGACTGGTGGCCAGCCAATCACAGGGCACATATAGACAAACAACCATTCACACTCACATTCATACCTATTGACAATTTGGAGTGGCCAATTAACCTAGCATGTTTTTGGAATGTGGGAGGAAACCGTTGTACCCGGAGAACATGCAAACTCCACACAGAGATGGCCGAGGGTGGAATTGAACCCGGGTCTCCTAGCTGTGAGGTCTGTGCGCTAACCACACGATCGCCGTGCTAAAGCTAATCCATTGTGCAGGTAGGTCATGTTAGCTATCATCAACTAGGTCGTCAAGTCGATCTGATCTCGATACCTGCTGATACCGTTATGTTTACTTTAATATACAACCCAAAAGAATGCCAAAAGAATATAAGCAAAATATACACATACTGTATATATGTAGTACACATGCAGTGCCGCACACGGACACAAAACTCTTAATATCGCACATAACTTTATTGATTTTATATGAGGCTGTATTGGACGATCTACCTTGTCTCTCTTAGGTGTTTGTCTCTCTGGTCATCCTGCTGACAACCTCAGTTGTGGTCATCGTCTATCTGTTCGTTCTTCCCACGATCCTCAGCACCTACATTGTGCCTTGGGTCTTTTGGCACATCTCTTGTGGCCACTGGCTTCTCATCATGGTGGTCTTCCATTACTACAAAGCCGTCACCACGTCTCCGGGTCACCCACCCAAGGTACTGTGATGATGCTCTTGATTTGATCGAAACTCTCTCATTGCATTTGCTAACATTTTTTTTCTGTTGATCTATCTTCTAGGACAATTTCCATATTCCTTCTGTGTCCGTTTGTAAGAAATGTATCAATCCAAAACCGGCCAGGACGCACCACTGTAGCATCTGCAACACGTAAGCTCACCATGCCAGTTTGGGTAATCATTTCCACCAGCCTAGAGAGGAGGCTGACGTCATTGCAGCGCCCCATTTGGCACCAATGAATGTGTCACTTAGATGCAATACATTGTGGGAAAACTTTAAGAGTTTTATTTTTTTTCATTTTAAACCTGTATCGGTACATGTTTGGATATTTCTTAGGTAGACCTTTTGAGTGTTAAGTTGCTGTGTGATGAGATTAGTGTTTATGAGTAATGAACTCTTTCTAAGCGATTCTAATCGGTTGACAAACTCGTCGTGAGTGCGCTACTGTTTCCTCATTGACTTGTGAGCGGCACAGTATTTAAACAATTAGCAGTAGTTCTGAAGTATAGGAGATATAAATTAGCCGCACCGCTGTATAAGCCACAGAGTTCAAAGTTTACGGAAAAAAAAGTAGCGGCTAATACATCGGAAACTACGTGAATTTCACAACAATGACTAAACGGAACTAAACGGAATGGGACCCTACTTAGACTTAGAATTGTTCCATATATCATCATTCATTTTGCCTAATGATGTCCAAAATGTATTTTCTTCCTTTACAGGTGTGTTCTAAAGATGGACCATCACTGTCGTATCCTTTTAACAAAAAACTTATTTATTGATACCTCCTTTTGTTAAACAGTTTTGTTGAACTGAACATGCCTCCAGCTTGGCTTAACAACTGTGTGGGCCATTTCAACCATCGCTACTTCTTCTCCTTCTGCCTCTACATGACTCTGGGCTGCATCTACTGCAGCATCAGCAGCAAAGACATGTTTCTAGAGGCTTACAATGCTGTTGAGGTGAGACGGAAGGTTTATTTGTTTGGATGGAGGAGCTGCAATTAGCACAGAAGACACTTTAGGTACAATTTCAATACAAATCCTGATTAATGTATCTCATCGATTTTATACTTATTGCAGTATCAGTTACGGATTTAGACGGAAAATACTGTAATTAAATGTTTGGAATAACATATGAGTGAACCTTCTTTTGTGCCGTTTAGAGTTACTATCAGACGCCCCCCCCGCCCTACACATCCACAGAGATGACTGCCCAAAAGTGCATCATCTTTCTCTGGGTACTGACCAGGTGAGCGGCACCCACTCCTCCACGTAGCTGCTGAGTGGAAGTGTAAAAGTGTTTTGTCCACATCCCCCCTGCAGCTCCGTGGCGGTGGCTCTGGGAGGGCTGACCCTGTGGCACGCCACGCTCATCAGTCGTGGGGAAACCAGTGTGGAGCGCCACATCAACCGCAGAGAGACGAAAAGACTCAAGGAGCTGGGCAAGGTAGAGAAACCAGTACATCGAGTCAGAACCGGACCGTGGAGTATTCATGTTTGATTCATTTCAGGTGTTCAGAAATCCGTATCATCGTGGAAAGCTGGAGAATTGGAAGCTGCTCCTTGGCGTGGAGAAAACAAGGTGGGGAAAATATAATAAAATATAGGCGGTCATTCTGAGATTGTAGAGTTCAAAGGCAAAACTTTGTGTTATTTTTCTTTACTTTGTGCCTTTTGGGGAAAAAATATTTCTGCTATGTGCCTCAAGTCAATAAAAAAAAATAGAGTTGCTGAACTTTGGACTTGCCTGAAGCAAGTGGACATGGTGAAAAATTATTTTGATGGGTAAAAAAAATTGCGAGATAACTCAGGATAAATCATGTGAGGTGAATTTTCAAATAAATGTAAAATAATTAATTTATGCATTATTTTTTCTTTTACTTACTAAAAGTCTGCAATAAATGTGTTACATTTTCCAAGTCCATATATAAGAAGTAATTATGAATATTCTAGTACTACACAAACGTTTTGATTAATTTTTGTTTTTTTTCCAGCCACTGGTTCACACGGGTTCTCATACCCTCCGGCCATCTTCCCAAAGGTGATGGCATCATGTGGGACTGCACCTTCACGAAAAGACACCCCATGGCCATTTGACACGCTTTGTCTTCTAACACGCATCCACACCACACTCAGTTCCCACTATCGTGTTGATGGATCTTTTTTTTGGGTGTTGCTGGTCAGCATTGTTCTCCCAATGAATCCAACGATCCTTTTCCGGAAGGTAGAACATGTGTACTGTATGTCTGGGCTTGCAGTCATTGCATTATAAAAGGTGCTACAACAGGGTGTCCAAACTTTTTCCAATGAGGGCCGCATAATTATGAGATAAAAATAATTATGACTTAGTGTGCTAGGTTGTTGCCTTGTCACGTTCATGTCCTGAAAGACTTGGACCACCTCCGTGTCCAAGTCATTCCAATGGTTCACAGACAAATATTGCTTATTATTATGACATCCTAGTTCACGCATTGTGTTTTTTTATTATAGAGAAATGTCACCAGCATCAGCCCATCACTACTCCACTGACAACATAGGCACACGTGTCACTTTATTGAGAACAAGGTCATGAAATCATGCTAATTCAGTGAGACTTTTGTTTTTATTTAAATGGGTGAGTGTATCCGCTCACAGTGATGATGATATACGTGCGGATATTTTATGTGGCGTCTTTGTGCCAAATTCATGTCGATGCCTGTGAGATGTAGTCGTGTAACTGAGTGATACCAAGCCCAAACAAAAGAGCTGCGCTCTGTTAAATCACTGTCCTTTTTAATAAAAACAAATCTTTGATATTACTATGTTGTGCATTTTCTGCATAATTCAACATGACAAAATGCTTTACATATAATTACAAACACACTTTCGTTATTTTAAATGACTTCCTTCTGCTGAACCATTCAAAGTAATACTATAATGTGTGTATTGTTACAGACATACTGGATGGATGATTTACTACTATTAGTGTGAATACTGGCATTCACACGTTTATGAAGATATAAGCAGTCATTTTCAATAGATGGCCAATGGTGGAGGGAAGGAATGGTACTGCATACACTTCAGTGGGGTCCTCTTTACTCTTGGCAAGTGGAAGGTAGACTTTTTTGAAATATATTTAAAAACAGCCACAAAAACAATCATCTTCCTCCAGGGCTTCCAAGAAGAAACCTATAAAGAACATAAAGTGTATCATCAAAAATGTGTTAATGACGCCAATATGTCTCCTCTTATGTTGCATTTCCAGTTTATTTTCTGGCGATATAGTTATCATGTTTAATGAATAATTGAGCGCAAATTATTTCTGCATTTCGCATTTTCCAACATTTCAACTTTTAACTACAAGTCAAAATGCAAAAAAAAAAAAAGCAGACAGACAAGAGTTGGAATTGACCATTTTACAGAATGCGTTTGAATCTCACCACTCGGATCGCGCCAGGACCGCCTCCTTTCTCACCAGTCTCTTCTTGTCGTCCAGAGGTTTGGCTAAGGCCCGCAGCACTCGGGCTCTAAACGGCAACACCTACAGTGGAGGTTCAAAGCCACGCCTCAAAAGTCCTGCTATGGGCAACACACCAACTCTCGACTATTGATATGTTTCACACTTAAGGCTGTCAATCAAATAAAATGTTTCATCACAATAGTTAATACTTAACTCATAATCCCGATTAATTGCAACTATAACTATTCCAGTCTATTCCCGCTGCATTTTCTCAAACTCCGGTATGGGTACACAGGACATTAAAAACTAAAAACTTTTTTAAAAACTTTGACATCCCTATTCACACTAAAGGAAGAGGTGGAATACCGAGCAACTGCAGCTGCTTTTGGAGTCTTGCTCCTCATGTAAACAGGATGCATTTCCACGACCAACACAAAACCCTCTTCCTGCTATAAGATCTTGGACTTACTTCATGTTCAGGGAAGCAGGAAAGGGCATGAATGCACCGCAGGGAGGAGATCCTCACGCTCTGCAAGATGACATACATCATAGATGTGGGAAACAATATGGATCCAAGAGTAGTATTAATATTTGATTGATACTGTTGTGATGAAGTATTTCCACTAACCATAGCAGGACTGGACGTGAGTGCCAGCAGCCTGTTGAACAATGCTTCCAGCTGTTGGATGAGCGCTGGTGGCGGGTCAGCAAGGACCGGCTCCAGACAGGTCAGAGTGGACAGCTGGACGCCCCGGTCAGGACACGTCAAGGCCTCCAGCAGCAATGACAGTAGCTGGACACAAATAATACATATATAATACATTAGAATCAGGAACGCTAGCAGGACCGAACCATGAAGGGTTTGTCTTGACCCACCGCGGGTAACTCAGTCACTTGAACCAGTTTGGGTAGTTTGTTGACGATGTTGGACAGAGCCTTCAAGTAGTTGGGTTTCTTTTCTGGAGGAGAAAATATTTTGATGAGGTAAGTAAAGGCTTCCAGAATTTATTGCAAAATACATGTTATGTCATATACCTGTTAGAGCAGGAATATAAAAGCATAAAACCTTGTTGGAGGTGTTTTAATAGCGGCCTTTTAATAGGTCCCCCGTTTGAGATCCAGTGGGATGAAAGACGACTAATGGAATACCTTCAGGAGCCGCGTTGAAACCCTGCACCAATTTGGACGAGTTCTCACTGAAGAAGCGCTGGCGATACAAGATGCGCACATCCGCGTGACAACTACGAGTAAGAACGTCCGCCGTGTCGCTCATCAGCAAGGAGAATCCATCTGCGGCGGCAGGGCCGAGGTCGGCATCATCCAGCAGTGAGAAGAGCTGACGGAAACGGGAAAATAAAATCAGCGAGCTGAAATAATTGTGCGTTTACGCTGGTATCTACAAGCGTATCTACCTTGTCCGTCAGGGCTGTGCATGTGGGGTGGTAGCGGAGAAGAAGAGCCTTGCTAACCTGGAGACCCAAGCAGCTTTACCAAGATGTCCAATCAAATACAGAAGCCATTAAAATGGAGTTCCTTACCCAGACCAGAAGTGTGAACGCTTGTGTGCGCACACGTGAAGCTACAGACTTCAACTCGCTGAAGATTCTGGCTGTTGTCTTGTCAAGTCGGTTGTCTAGAGAGTCACCTGAAGAGGACAACACGCCCCGTAGTTTACACTTTGTGTGTTTATCTTACCCGTATAAAACAACGTAACTAACCCTGAGGCATCTTGTTGACCAACCCAGCAAAACACTTGGCAGCCGAGGTGTAAGACAGCGTGTGGCTGGAGGTACAGCTCATGTCCTCAAGCTCTGACAGCAGCCGCTCCATCTGGGGCACCGTCACCTGAATACAAAGTTCTTCGATTCAACTTGAAAAAATGATGTTTGCGGCCGGTTTTCAGGCTCGCGTTGATGCACTAACTGAGTGAGGCTAAAACGTGCTAAAATCCCGGTTGCAAGAACAGGAAAAGGGCTGAGCTGAGACTCACGGTGCGAGGTAAGGAACACACACAGCCCATCAGCAGACAAACCATCTGAGACTGCCTCCAGGAATCGTCCTGATGCTGCTGACAACAACACACAATAACACAAAATGTTACACAGCAAACAGCGATTCTGTATAGTTACTGTATTATAATATAATAAAACATTTAGATCAGGGGTCTCAAACTCAATTTAACTTGCTTTGGTTCCGATTTTCTACAAGAAAAGCTATGATAAAACATTCCATTTTATTTTTCTACACAAAATAAGATCAAGAATAAAGAAAATCAACCAGTAATAAATAAATATAATAATAATAAAACGGCAAATAATAAAAACTTAAGAAACCACATATAGTTGGTGGGTAGACAAATTATTTTTTTCAGATTAAAATGAACAAAGCATTATTAGAGCCCTGTAGACATGACAAAACACGACCATAGTCACATTTATACTCTTTTTATTTACAACATATTGTGCAACTGCAGGGTCTTGAGACACATGCTAACTCGCAAACTAGAGAGCTAGTGACCTAAACGGTAGCCTCCAAGTTATTTCCTTTAAACTTAAAAAAAGCCAAAAACTTACCACTTCCACACGGATAGGGAGGATAACTATTAACAGTTATTTAACCTTTAACATGAATATTAATCAAACGTAATAATCTTTTCTGGGTACATGATACCATACAGCATCCATATCAAACTTGCGCGCGGGCCGCACTAACATTAAACTTTCATATCAAGGCGGGGGCCTCAAACTAGTGTCCTGCGGGCCACATTTGGCCCGCGGGCCGCGTGTTTGAGACCCATGATTTAGATACTGTATTTGAATCTTTGTAATGAAAGCGCCAAGTCATGTGTATAAAACAGGCCCTTAGTTGAAAAGGTTTGGACAGCCCCCCCCCCCCCCCCCCCCCCTTCTATATAGTCCAGGCTCCAGCTCACCCACCACCCTAATGAAAAATAAAAAAAGTCGGGATAAACAAAAGTACATACATTTGCAAGCAGCTTGATGTGTGAAGGGAAGGAGTTGTCAGGCAAAAAGGAGACGTCACCATTCAGGAAGAGAGAGACAAACCTTGCCGCCGTCTGGCCCGCCATTCTAATAACGGGACACCACAACAGAGAATCACATTTAACGTGTAACAGGAAACAAACATTTAACAGCCCATGTGTTTCATACTCACGTGGGTTGCAACCGAGAGCAGGCTGTACCAATGACAGCGACCATGGTGGACAGAACCACCTCGTCCGCCAGAGGACTGTGGTGACCTGATGATCTTTCGCCTAAAAACACATTGTGTAAAAATTCACCACATCGCTGTGACGTCAAATAAAAAAAAAAAAAAACTTTGCCATAAGCTTTCTCACCCTGAAGTGCTGCCTGGAGTGCTAGCGACAACAGTTGCAGGATGATATCTTCGTGGAAGCAACGCCCCGACTCTTCGGTGTCTTCAACCTTCTCCGCTATTCTCTGGAGGCTGCGGCACGTCAGCGCTGCCTCGTCTGTCGAGAAACCAACTTTGCCTGCAATAGGATAATTGAAGAGGACTTGTCGTTGAAATGAACAATAAAGTCTTTTCCACCAAGGGTCCCATATAGAAAAATAAAAATTAATTGTGTTGAATCAAATCAATATGGCGATGTGCAGTTTCATTTTATATTTTACATACACATGATGAGCTAGTCTGGTTGATGCAGTTTAAAGGGGGACTGCACTTTTTGGGGAAATTTTCATTCCCAATCCTTATCATTTGAAACACCAGCTTTACCAGAATGTGCTGAACGGAGGACATCCAAGAGGACAGGCGTGCTTTCCTTAGCGACACTGGGCCGGGTGGACACTGCGGCGAGCATGGACAAACAGCGCTGACGCACCGCAGGATGGAAATGTTGCACAAAATCTCCATCTTGCTCCATCGGTTCTGAGCACAAGAAAGGAAAAACAGTATAAATCAGGGGTCTTCAACTCCTAATATCTTATTTTATGATTGTAGTTAGCTTTCTATCTAGTGACCTAATATTTCGTAATTGTAGTTAGCTTTCTACAGTAAACCTCGGATATATCGCATTCAATTGTTCCCACTGGTTTTGTCCGATATAAGCGAAATCCGTTATATGCGTATACCGGAAAATGTCCGTTTTACGCATATATCGGATTTATATCCGGTATATGCGTAAATCGGATTTTATCCGTTATAAAAAGGCACTTCCTTGACTATGTTTCCAATGTACCTGGACGCGCAGGCAACGCTGCAAACGCTGCAAATGACGTCGTATAGCGGCCTGTCACCATTCGGTGAATCGGAGCACCACGATGCGGCCATCCGATATATGCGAGGGAAATTTAATGGAAATGCATTGGAACGGGACTGGAGATTTTGTCCGAAATAGGCGAAATCCGTTATAAAAAATCCGATATATGCAATGAATTTTTATTGGAAATGCATTACAGAAAAATCGGTTATTTTTTATCTGTCCGTTGTGAGCGATTTTCCGATATATCCGAGTCCGATATATCCGAGGTTTACTGTATATATCTCCTTTGTCTTACCAGAAAACATGACTTTCTTTATCGTTGGAATCATATTGGTGATGAAAACGGTTGGGTGCACTTCTGCCAAGCCTCCAGCACAATCCACCACAGCAAGACTGGTGGGGGAAACCATGGCGAGCAGCAGTGAGAACATGGTAGGAAGAATTAACAGGACAAAAAGGGAGCAAGAGTGGGAGCCAACCTGACTTTGTCATCCTCATCTGACAGCAACAGTCGGGTCAGGTGATCGACGGCCATCTCAGTTTGAGAGTTTGACAACAAACCTGGAATAGCACACAATGTGTTGCCTCGTGAGAAAGAGCTGCAAACTTGCATGGGAAAATAGATTCAGAATTTAGGGCATCTCACCCGTTTGTTGTGCAAGTGAGGTGAGCACGGATGCGGCGGTGACCTGCAGACTGCTGTTACTCTCGGAGAGCGCAGAAAAGGTCACGCAGCACAACGAGGAACAGACGCCAGATAGAACTCGCTCTTCTAATAGCAATGACAAAGACCAATATACATATATATATAGAATGCTTCATGATCTCTCATAGAAGGAGTCGGGAATCACTGCTTTAGGGGGCTGATTTGCACTAACCATTCTCTGATGACTGGCTGATTTTTACAGACTGAACAAAGCGTTGCATCACCTCCAACAATGTGCGTCTATGGGAACACTGCTCAGAAAAAAAAAACAAAACAACAACATCATGATTGCTCGCTATGCTGTCCTTTAACGCATCATTTACAATATCTCACCTCAGTTCTGCTGTTGTACTGACTGATGAGCGCAGGCATGACGGCTGCAGTGATGATGTGACTCGCCCTGTTGGAGGCGCTGCAGGCGGCCTGGAGCAGCTTGGCGCTGGGCCACACCAGTTTCAGGTCGGGCTCACATAGATGATGATTGCAGTCTAGAATCAAATAAATAAAAAAGGTTGCAGAATATTTCCCAAACTTGCATCACAGAAATAAGAGTAAATCTTGGATCTGACTAGCATTTTGCATACGGAACTGGCCGGTCAGAGTCTCTATCGCACCTTCAGGGATAGCGGAAATAAAAACATGGAGGTGCACCTTTAAGAACCATCTCAAGGAAGGTGCCGAGGGCGTCATCGGAGTCCGAGTTGAGAACCGAGCGAGACAGACAGGAAGTGATGGCGGTAAGAGCGGCGAGGCCCGCCGACTCAATCCTTTCGCTCGAGGTTTGAAACACCTGCAGGGAAAGCAAATACCAGAGAGGAAGTATGTGGTATTTGTACCATAACTAGTGACTTTAAATATATTTATCTCAAGCAAACCTCTCTACGCAGTGATGTCCACAGTCCATCGAGGAACCCTGCCAGGTCCGTGTGCTCATATCGTGACACACAAGCAGTCTAAAAGCACAACATTTACAGCAACATTTATTATGAGCGGTTCTCATAATAATGCGCTTGGAGCAAGTCTGATCTCTCACCAGGGTTTCAAGCGAGTCCAGTTTTGCATTCTGAACATCCGAGTCAAGCTTCTCAATGATGAGGGGTAACAGAAACTACAAAAGTAAAACAAATACAAAAATAAAACTGCAGTAATGTATATGAAAATGGAGAGGTACGCAAAACGCTGCCAAACCTCAGCAAATTTAGGGGTCCCAGTCAGGACATCTCTTAACGCCTGGATCAGTTCCTCTCTGCTGATACCGTGTGGGTCATCGGGTGGCTGAGAAAGACAAACAAGACACTTGATTTATTTGGGTTGAAAAAATAAAAACAAAACACAAAATCATTCAGTCATCAGTCAAAGTAAAATGTATTAGCGATACTGGCCCTGTATTTATTTTGGATCGGATCGACACAAAAATCCTGCAGCTGAACTTACCGGATTGAAGTCAATTGGGAAATAGCAGGACGTCACTTCAAACATCTCCTCTGTGAATTTACCTGCAGCATCAGACGAAATGAACATGATGCCTCTAAAATATCAGCACTTTCATGAATGAACACTAATAGAATATTTAGCATCACTCCCACCTAGGTTGTAGCCTTTGTGGATGATGTTCTTGCCGATCTGAAAGGCTAAAAGGAGGTTGCGAGGATCCCTTTCTCCATCCATTGACTGCACAAAACCAAACACAAAATCTGCTCCCAAACTCTTAAGTTCTGTGGACACAAATAACAAACATTTTTTGTTTTCTGTCTTCTAGTATTTAACAACGCAACTTTTAATGAACACACAAAAACACTTACCAGCCTCTCTACTTTCCATGACATTGATGAGCATGTTGTAGACGCACGCTCTATCTGCCAGTAGCAACGACTGGGGGGATACAAAGAACAACATGAGCAAATATAGGGGTATTGTATATAAGTAAATGCATAATACATTTTCATGTAAAGATATTTAGTATACGAAACAATATATGCATACAGTAACTGCATAAACAGTAATTATAATCAACAATTAAAAAAAAAAATCACCTGAACATGAACATCCTGAAACAAAGACTTCAATATGGAAACAGCCGAGCCAGGAGGTAATGTCGTACACTTTGTCTTGGGGGGTAAAAAGATGGAGGACAAAAACATGTGGAAAAAAAAGAAGTAATTTTAAATATCCCAAATATTTGAGGTTCATATTTAAAGAATTATTTTGCATAACCTTATATAAACAGATGCAGGCGACTCATAGAAATGTTGAAGTTGTGTGATTTCGGACACTCACCAGTGTTTTTAGGCCTTGTAAAACAGGCGGCGTGGTGACGTAATGGTCTTTTAGCCGGTTCTCATAAAACGCTATAAGCACTTCCACTGAGGAGTACAGACACAGAGGTATACCTTTATCTCACACAATACTGAATAATGAATATGTATATATATATATATTTCTTTTGCATACAATAATATTAGAAAATATCTCTGTGTGGAGTCTGCATGTTCTCCCTGTGCCTGCGTGGATTTTCTTTGAGTACTCCGGAGTGTGAATGCCCTGCAATTGGCTGGTGACCAGTCCAGGGTGTACACCGCCTCTCACCTGAGGTCAGCTGGGATAGGCTCCAGCATACCCCTGTGACCCTACACTGTTTGTGTACTGTATTGTCAAATGTGATCCTTGTTTTGTCTGTCCAAGCTGTGGGCCAGTAAAAAAAAAAAAAAAAGCGACAGGGCGCAAATGTCCCTCAGGACGGGATGCATTTTGGACACTGCTGGTCTAACAGAATGAATGAACTATTGACTTTGAATGGAGAGGAGCACCTTCTCTTTCTGTGAGGTCACCATAGCAGTCCTGTAAGACCTGCGAGAGCAGCTGGACACCTCTGGCTCGAGTGTGAGGCTGAGTGCTGGTCAGACTTAGCCTAAAGCAAGAAATGAATCAAATTAAAACCCACAAAACAACAACAGTAGGATTAATTTGGCAAATTCAAGTAGCTTGACTTTCACATGAATATCTCACAAACTGTACTACAAATAATTGCACTCAATCAAGCGTAGAATAATGAGTAGAAAATGATGAAATGTTGTTTGTCAGCTTACCCCAAAGCTTCCACAAGCTGCAGAATGGTAAAATCTCCATTTTTGACACCTGCATTAAAAAACAGGACAATTGAAACGTAAATGTGACAGCACCTACATAGTTTGAAATGATGACTGATGGTTATACAAAGATTGGGTAGAAGCATGCTGCTGTTGAGCTCAAAGTTGTACAGGCTGCTAGCAAGCAACATGCGGTTAACATTTAGCCACGCTACGCAACACCCATATTTTAAACACATATATCCACGACAGCATGATTAAATAGTTGACTTATAACTATTATACATATATATGTATGTGTCTGTACGAGGGGAACAAAAGAGTGGTGAGAACATGTTAGCAAACAGGATGCAGTGGTGCTAAGTTAGCTAGTTGAACAGCATGCTGCCATGTTTGCACGCACTTAAGGGCACAGTGAACACAAAATATTAACGAAAAGTGTCAAGTCAGACTAAACTAAAATGTATTCACCTGCTGCTGTGTCTTTGGCTTTGCTGTCCTGCAGTCCTGAGACAAATTCCTCCACCAGAGACAGCAGCACAGCACTTTCATTAGCCATCATTACCTGTCCCTCACTGCACGACAACCACGCATGTGCAGGAAGTTGGATTGCGACACGATTGTTACGTTTAAACAAATACAAATATAAATCACATAGTATTCAACTATGCATTTTGATGTTTTAGATAGATTTCTTTTCCAGGCAAGAATAGCGTTTGAATATGACAGTGGCTGCTCTTAAAAGCTGAAATGAAAACATTTACGTGACGCCTTCAGGGATAAAATACATTCGAAATGTCATCATCAGAAAAGTTGCTCTTTCAAGTCAAATGTATTTATTATATTGCTTAATGTAAATATATGATCATAGATTATATATCAATGATATATGTATTTAGTACGGCGTCCCTTATACGATCGTTCATTCATAGTTAGCTTTAATTCCGATTTGAGTGAACTCAACACCTGCTTGTACTCGAATGCGCAAGCGCGAAAAAGTTCAGCGGAGTAGGGGAGTAGGGGAACCTTTGGCATGGAGCAGAGCGATATTTAAGGGTCTAAATGGGGAATTAACAGAGGAACCCGTCTCAGGGTGTCGTCAGAGACAACAGGCTTCGTCACCACCCTTAAAAAACTGGGTTTGTTTCGATAATACCACTAGTGCTCCGAAGTTTTGAGCTTCTTACCGCGGAAGCTAACTGGCTAACCTGATTAGCTTGGAAAAGTGCTTGGTCGACTTGACAACATCTCAACTAGGCTGACTTTACCAAGCAGCCAAAGAGCAACAACTTTGTCAAAGATGTCCTGAGACTAAAGAAAACGATTTGCTAGGTGAGCCGTCAAACTCTTTGAACCATAGTTACTGTGGTCCACGAGTTTTGACGCTTGCTTGATCGCGTTTGAACACAACACTTGATCCAGGTAACACGCAGCCATTCATGACCTGTCGCTTGCAAAATTGTACCCGCCGCCCATCCTCCTCCTTGGGCTAGAGTCTACGATGGACACCCTGCTGAGCTAGTAGGACGCGTGAAAGCACACTAAATCCCCGCTAACCATGGGAGGATGTGTGGGAAGATACTGGGAAAGATGGGACAACACACAGAGAAGAGGCTCCTCCAGGAACGGTGGCCGGGGAGGTAAGGAGTGACGCGCTCACACACTAATGACAAATGCTATTTATCGTCAAATGGGATTATGCATCTCAAGTGACGACTTGGAATTGGTTTGCATCAAGTTACTGAGTCAGGTCGCTTTCGGTGTTTGGTGATTTTGGAATTGCTAAGTCAAGCCACCATCAGTCTACAGCATATCCCACATTTTGCACTAAGTATACTTGAGTAGGCTCTTTCATGCCTAGTGCTAACAGGCAGACCACAAAGTGGACAGAGTCCTCAACAGTTAGGTAGCCACGTGTCAAGTACCAGAAAACACCAACCGAGTAGAAGAGAACAGATAAGTACACATCGTGTTGAAATACACAGTGTATTTATTTACTGTATGTACGTGAAATGACAAAAAAACAATTGCATAACCATTCATCCATCTATGCCGTTTATCCTAGGGTATGACTAGGGTCATGGGGGTATGCTGGAGCCTATCCCAGCTGTCTTTGCAGCAGCCTGGTCCATTCCAGGGCACACATAGACAGAATATACACAGAAGTTGTTTTAATTTCGAATCCATCAGCAATCAAGGCACAATTTTGTTGACCATAATTTTAATGCGAGAAAGTACAAACAAAACTTGAAAACTACTTAAATTGGTTCACGAATCTATAATAAAACACAATTATTAGTTATATCAATGGAAATGTTTGATACAGTCATCACTGGGCCAATTATGTTTGGGTCTTTGTATGGCTGCACCAGCACTTAACAAGAGTAAATATTAGACTAATAGCCAGACTAAACACAAGAGCCAGACTCAACAAAAATAGCGGGCTTTCTGAATGGCTGCACAGTACCCAGACAACAATACAATTGAAGGGTGGAGTGGAGAATCAGTCAAAAATAAGTGTTGCTCAGAACAGATAGTAAAAGTCGTCAGAAAAAAACATGCATATGCAGTACATCTCCAGGAACTTTGACTTTTTATTGTTTAGATCCTCTACTAAAACAATCTGCCATTGAAAGGGAAGTCTCATGACTCTATGTGGGTTGTCAGCAATTGACAAGTCACATACAGCATCCATTCGAGGTGCGACTTTATGCATGGCAGCATAATTTGTCCTGCTGACAAAATCTGTTCCAAAAGGATCAATTGCGTCACCAACGCTGGGATGCTTCGTTTGGGTAGCAGGCAGTGTACGAATACCAAGACATATGGAATAAGACCAACATCCCATGTATTACAATAGGCTTGGTTAGGCTAAGTTGTGAGCTTCTCTTTATCAGTATAGTTGCAGAAGCTTGAACTGTCGCGGCGACAAGATAAGCAACGTTTGTAAGGAAACTAGTCTATATCTATTTCTTCTTAAATGTGCAAAGTGTTGTGTTGTTGCTGCTGTCTATTCACTCTGATATAGAATGGAATGTAACCACAAAGGTATCCCATAATCCATTGAGGGACACTGGTAGCCCTCAGGTCCTGTGGAATAAATTGGAATATAATGGTAATACAATTGTTTATTACATCATATTTATTATTATATGTTCCAGAGTCAAACTGTCACCATCATAAAACTTCTTAGTAATGTACAGGTAATGTTTTAAGTATCATTTGCGTCATGAGCAATAGGTTTACTCTCATTAATTATACATTTGATGTGCAATGAATACATTGCAGTGTGTTTTCTGTTTGTCTTGTTGTGTTGTTATTGTTATTTTTTAAAGAGCAGCCTGAAGCTAGATGTGTGTACAGGGCAGCCATCCAAGTGGCTAATTTGCGTAAGTGTCCAAGCTGTTGTGTGGCTGCATTCCTTAACTGCGGGGTGGCATATTATTATGAATTATTTCACTATTGTCATGCCCTGGTGGTGTAATGGTACACACTGCTTCCTTTCATGCAGACAGCACAGCTTTGATTCCTGGCCAGGGCCTCAACACCCAGCCATTGATGTCCAGGATAAATGGGAGGGTTTCGTCAGGAAGGGCAGCCGGAGTAAAAACTAAGCCAAATCAAACATGCAATTGACTCACTCTGGCAACCGCTGACAGGGGGGGAAAAAAAAACAAAACTTAAGTGTCACCATATTGTTGTGTTGCGCTGAGCAGCCAGGACAGAGCTGTGTGTATTGTGTAGGGCTGCAAGTAAGAATTATTTTAATAATCGATTAATAGGTTGATTACTTTTCCCATTACGGCAATGTTCCACAAAGCTGAAAAAGAATGTTCTTTCAGAATGATACAAAAAGGCCAGAAATGGAGGTTGATCAATTCCTACAGGTTCTGGGGTACTTACTACCTCCTCAGTCTGCATCCAAACAGTGTTCGGAACACACGGGTAATGGTATTATCAATGGAAGCGACAGACCATCTTAACACTTAATTGGAGTATCTGCCCACTTCTCATTAAAACACCCTTTTGACCTAATTATTTACACGTATGCCACTGGAGGCCTGCGTCACACGTATGTATTATACATGAAGAATTGTCATTGAGTCCTTGTCAGGAAGCTCTGTCCACTAATCCTACACCATGACACCATGTCACCATGTCACCATGTCCCCCTCCCTGAGCCGCTTACGCCATAAATAATTACTTTGAAAGAAAGGTGACCTTTTGGATGCCACTTTTTTTTCACTCTTCGTCTTCGTCCCCTGGCACCCTGATTATTTCTATGTGCTACGATGATCAGCCAAGTGCGGCTGTTGCACATTTCCGTAAGGAAGACGTTGTAAAGGAGGTGGCTGTTCCTTGATTGGAAGCTTCCAAAAATGTGTGTCCGAGCAAGCGTGTGCCACACTCCCTCTACTTAGATAAGTGCTTTGTGTTAATATTTAATGATGGGAAATAAAGAAGTAAAGTCACCAAGATAACATGTGCTTGCACGCATACGGCAAACTCTGAATCGTGTCCAGAATTGTTGAAGTTGTGCAGGTTGTTGTCTTGTCTGTTGCTGTTGTGTGTCAGGGATGACAAAACAAAGGTTGATGTATTTTTTTTTATAGAATATCTTATTAAGAAATAACCTTTAAACGCACGTGGCGTGTGTTCTCTATGATTAGGATTATTATTTCCTCCAGTTTGCATGCTTGTAGCTGTTCTTATCAGGATGATTTATCATTTTGTAGCAAAACAAAGGCATTGCAATTGTTTAACAATGTTCCAACCTAACTTTTAAACAAACATTTAAACAAAATTATAAAAATATTTATGTATTTGGTTTCTTTTCTTTTGTTGTTCTCAATGTTGTCAGGACGTAATGAGCCGCTAAAGAAAGATCGACCCAAGTGGAAGAGCGACTATCCGATGACCGAGGGCCAGTTGCGCAGCAAGCGGGATGAGTTTTGGGACACCGCGCCCGCTTTTGAGGGCCGCAAGGAGATCTGGGATGCTTTGAAAGCCGCAGCTGTTGCTCTGGAGTGTAATGATCACGAGCTGGCCCAAGCGATAGTCGATGGTGCCAATATCACCCTGCCGCACGGTGAGCACGACACGGCAAAATGCACAACTCGCTTAAAACTCAAAATCGGATAACGGTCATTTTTCCCAGGTACTCTGACTGAGTGTTACGATGAACTTGGCAATCGCTACCAGCTGCCAGTTTATTGCCTTGCTCCGCCTGTCAACCTCATCTCAGAGCGCAGCGACGAGGACAACGACGATAGTCCCCATCTCCCTGCAGCACCCAAGAAAGAATTTCAGCTGAAGGTAGAGAAGTACATTTCTAAATGACAGATTCCCGCAATGTATTATTTTTGTTTTAATTAAAGCGCTTACCTCCACTAAGGCGAGACGGGCTGCATGTAGTGTCCTGCCCTGCAAAGGCTGCACCTCTGCCTGCATTTTTGTTTGGTTTTTATTGTTGCGGATTAGAACATTCATTCAGCATGACGGCTGACGCGGTTGTTGAAAGAACTGCAGGGTTTTTATTTTTTTTTAATTGGCATCAGTATGATGTCCGCTGAGACAGCCTGAATTTTACTATTTTCACTGACTTTAAGGCCTAGTATGCAAAATTGACCTTTTTATGATTTGTTTAGAGTAATAGAGTAAGATTTCTCGTCCAATGCTCTCTTCCTAACTCTCTTTTACTGGCTGTTTGGAGGTGGGAGGCCAGGACAACAGACATTCACATGGGGACATATTGAGGCCAGCAAAATAATGAATTTGCATTCATTGTGTGATTAATTAATTTATTATCGTCCCAGGTTCTAGTGGAGACAGTTTTTTTTCTGAACGAGAAATCATTTCACGTTTTAACACAGGTTACGAGACAGGTGTGGACGTACACAAACTCATTAGCATTAAAGCTACAGACACATGAACATGCATATTCCTAGAGGGTCTTCATATTGTAACACAGCTAACCTGTGTTATTTGAATTGTCGTTACATTTATAATGTGACATGTTGCCCACCCGACATCCATTGCAGCCCGGTCATCCTGGTAGTGGGATTATTTATTATTTTCATGTACCACTCCCTGTCGGCTGCAGGTCCGCCTCTCCACAGGGAAAGACCTTCGCCTCAGCACCAGCATGATGGACACTATCGGTCAGCTGAAGAAGCAGCTGCAGGCCCAGGAGGACATCGATGCCACCCACCAGCGTTGGTTCTTCTCAGGCAAACTCCTCACGGACAAGACGCGACTGCAAGACACAAAGATCCAGAAGGACTTTGTCATACAGGTCATTGTCAACTCTCAGGGTCTCCCCCAAACCTCTCCTGCCAGCAGCACCCCTGCATCGGAATAGCTGGGTCAGAGAGGACACAGAAGCTGACTCTAGCAGTACCAAGCTACATTAAGGGAGACATTTTATTCTGAAATGGATTCAAGCCACTACTCATGCATCTGCCCTTTTATCGGAACTCTCCCGGTGCCAATGGAAAACACAAGGAAGTGTTTTTGTGGACATCTACGTATTGACACAGCAATCATTTTCCTTTGCAAGGGAACGGCACAATCTCTTCAACATTTTCTTTCATTATTGTGGAAATAATGCTCATGGCGCATTTTTTTTTTTTTTTTGCACATTTGAAGATTCTTCCTTGTAGTAGTGGTGTGCTTCTACAAGACAACTCAATAAGGGTTCAGAAAGATGCTTGTTTCATTGCTAGGCGAACCCTGTCTATTAGATCAGTCTAAGCTATGCTGCCTTTGTGGTGATTTCTTGTTATGAAATCATTGTGTGTTTGTATGCGGATGTGTGGACAGCAGTCTATAATTACCTTCACATTATTGCATATCTTATTCAGGAACAGCAGTAGCTTATTATTCAGGAAATTAAGAATTCCTACCCAAATGCAGTGTTAACGGCTGCGACGTCAGCTGCTGATGCTACTAAGTCTCATTTTAGTTGTTTTTCTCTCAACCAGTCTAGAAATGAATCCCTTTACTCATGGCAACCTCCAGTGTGGCTGAGTAGAGAGTCTTTCATGTCCTTAACTGGTACACAGAAGCCTTATGGGAATGTTTTATATACGCATTAGATCCAACTAGGGATGGGCATTTGACTAAATGTCTTGCTTCGGTTATGGTAAATATGAACTATTAATTTGTTGATTTTATTAATGGGATGGGAGAATCTTTGAATGTTCTGAACTCCTGTTTCAGTCTCAGGAGGTGTGGAAAAGGCATGGTTAAAGCTCAACTTCCCTTAGCTTATGCTCTTCTTTACATTGGTTCCGAACCGGCTGCGGGACCCTCCAGCCCCCCTCAACGGCGACAGGCCAACCCAAAATTGCAGACATTTTTCAAATGCCTTATATTTAAAGGGACTGTTTGCAAAACTGTCAATTGCAGCGATGAGACATCTCTCTTGATGAGAGCAGATATCTGCAGCTGTGTGCAGGACGTGTGATCCTTTGCTTGACAAAGTTGCCCATAAATGGGGTACACACCTCATGGCGGCGTAACAAGTCAATCACACAGACAATAACACAAGTTGCATTCATGGTTCGACAAAGGCCCACGACCCACCAGTTTCGAATCACTGCTTTAGACCACAATCAAGTTGAGTCGGAAACAACAGCGCCTCTGCTGAAAATATGTTAAATATACACATAGAATCAGACTAGGGACCGCAGACAAATGAAACGCTTGAGTTGTACTTCCTGTTTGCAGATGACAGTGGTATGCCTTCTTAAAGCGACACGCCTGGAAGGCAGCACCGTTTTTAACCACTTCTCCCTCGTTTGCTAGCTGTTAGCAAAACAATAAATGAAGAGCTTTATTGCTATTAAATAGCTATCAGGTCAATTCTTCAAGCTGGAAAAAAAAACCTGTAGCTCCACACTTCAACAATCAGTCAGTGCAATCCAAGTACTGCAGTCACTTTTGTCATTTTTGCTGTACACATGCAACATCATGAAATATCCACTTCCATGTTCTTAAATAGCACAATCACAGCCACACCTCACCGCATAATGACTTTCTTTTCTAATTTTGTCCTCCTATTCAGTCTTGCAGCTTGTCTGCATTATTATTATTATTCTGTAAACTTGAATATGCATTTTATTTGTATGTGCAATACACTTTAAACATAGGCTTCCTATTTTGTTTTTTTTGTTGTTCCCGACTGTGGATTTGATAGAACACCAGCTTGTGTTAATGTGATATATCCCAACTGCAGGAGCAACCTATATGTTTATCACCCTGCCCGTGTCAACACTTTGTAACGTATTCCAGCTTGTCCCCCAGGCCTCTTATCCTGGGTGTTTGTCTTTTACAAATTAAATATCAGAATTATTAAGAACAATGTATGGAAAGTTTTACTTTTATAGTAATTCTTCATAATATAAAAAAAGACCTACCAAACATAATCTTTAATACTTTATATTTATTTTTTGGCCACATTGATTAGGATTAAATGTTGCCAAAAATAAACCTAATCTAAAGAAGATAACATGGCAAAATAGTCTTAACTATCATTTTAAATAAGCAGCAATTGTATGACAAGTTATCTTGATTTGGACTTAATTTCACACAAAAAAAATTTTTTTTATGATAACATGGCAAGAATAATATACATTTACCTAATATAATTCTAAATTCAGAAAATTTATGACAACTTGTCCGCATGATATGTACATAATTTCACCAAAAGTCATTCATCCCAGCATGATAACGCGACAAAGTCAGATAAAAAATACCTTTTACCGAATAATGGTATATTAATATCATAATAAATACTGCTAATCCATTACAATTTATCTGCAAAAATTGGATTTGGAGTTCGTTTCACCAAAAATAATCCAAATCTCACTATATGAAAATAGTATTTACAAATGGCTGTTTCAACCTTCTCTAGCTTATCCAATCAGCAGCCAGAACGCAGTGTAGATACATTCACGAACTAGCAGTGAGTCGGATATTTCAAAATCATCTTTGCTTCGTCGTTTAAATACGTCACAACCTGGCGAGGACAGAAGCAGAGTTATGTAAATGTTATGCAAATGTTATGCAAATGTGTCAAAACTTTCATCAGTTTCAAGGAAGTATTCAGAAGTTGTGGACGTGGAAACGGCATTGGAGGTCTCTAGCCACGACCAAATGGCCATAACAAACAATCTGTCGCGTTGTGGCGTCGACCCCAGGATGCAATGAAACCCGACTGCAGGTAAAATATGTACTTTATTAATAAATGCTACTATGCCAAGGCAGGATACCAACAAATAGCAGTTTAACGACAAATGCTAATGCTCCGCGCACCTGAAGTAAATTGAAGCATAACTACAATTAGCAGCAGGTGTGAGAGAACAGGAATGTAAAGCAAGGAAACACAGAACGGAGCAGAAACGGAAGTAATACCAAAATAAGGGCACCTAAAAAGGGTACTAAGGCCGGAAAAGGAACAAACCACAAAGTCAAGCGGGACAGTATAGTTTCGTCTTCTACAAAATCAGTCTCATTAACTCTTCATGTTTATTGTAAATAATCTATTTGTTCAAATCAGTAGGTTTAAAAGTGAAATATAAGATTTCCATCACATATAACATAAAAATTTAACATTACAGTAGCTGCAAAATGTTAACCCTTTTTTCCATTTCGAATTAGACTAAATTTCCCCAGATATAAACATGATCGCAGTATGATAACGTGGTAAATTAATATTAAAACTCAAACAAAAGAATGCATGTATGTTCTAGTCTGCCACAAGAGGGCGCACCTCGCTTGTATAATAAACTCAAGTGGCTCTCGTTAATAGAATACACACAACTCCTTCATATTTTAATGCATTTGCTCATTTTATACATGTAAAAGTTGTTTTTTTTTCAAGTTGTGTGACCAACCACTGCATTATGATACATCATTCTGATACTCTCTCCAGATGGGGAACTTTCAAATTAAAGCAGTGCACCACATACTTGAAACATCCCTCCCCCTCTGCCTCTTCCCGTCTGGGCAAATACAGCCATTCAGTGCAGGGTCTGTGGAGGATTGTGGTGCACCATGCTGAGGGGAAAAAGCCCCTATTGACGGTGGAATTTCACTGGCCACTCTTGCAAGTCTCAGCTCATTCTAAACTCTTAAGCTGACAGGCCCCGGCATGACCCTATATTCCGCCATAGCTAAGACCTCTGAGGTTTGATTCACTTTCCTTTTGTTTATGTGTAAAAACAAACCACATTCCCATTATATGATGCTACAACTATCATTCATTTGTTCTATTTTACAGCATCACCGTAAACCTTAATAAATAAATCACAATAAAGGCTGGAAAATAATGTATAATAATAATTGTGGCCTTTTGTAGAGCAAGCACACACGATAATCCGCACAGAAAACTTTCTAGATCTTCCAGAATCTGCACCTATTCAGTTGTATTTCTTTCATATTCGTCTGTTTTAATGTCTGGTTGCTCGGATCCTGAATCCGATCCGGAAGTACAGATTGGACAGTCCCAAGTTTCCCAATGGTTTAGCATGTTAGCGTGTTTTTGTGTTATTTACCGCTTGCCCTTGTGACTCTTCCACACAACCAAGTAATGTGTTCACAAAGTGTGAAAAAAAAAACCGTAGACGAGAAAGAGAGCTTGGGGAAGGGCCAAGAGCTTATCTGGCTTACAGTCGCGCCCATATAAGGAAGTCCGCTCCTCTGTGACATCACAAAAGAACAGTTTTCCCACGCCTTCTGAAACCGAGCGTCCAAGGCCATCCCTAACTTCTTTCGGGACTCACTTCCAAATGGGCAAACCTCATTATCTAAATCTTTGCCATCATTTAATACGTGAATACAACAATCTAACAACATTTATTGGTCGGGAAAGTGGAAAACGCATAATAGTTCCCCTTTAAAGCCAGTCCAATCCCAAGTGTTTGTAACCACTTTTACGGCTAATCCCCAGACTCCCACTCTCACCAGACTGTTATCCACTTACCTAACGCTCACCTGTCGCGTACCAGCAACTCAACTAATGCCATGCTGTGTGTGTGCGAGTCGCTAAAGAGCTTTTACCGCAAACCACAAGCGTGAACCCGTTTAGCCTCGACATAGGATCACAGCCAATAGGAAGTAGTAGGAGTTTCTTTTTCATGTACATTCATAGTTAGCGATGCGTCGTTGCAGTCGGGGGTGTCCACTGATTCCCCCTTCAGTGATGCATTTTCGACATGACATATGAGCTCCGTCTAAGACTCGCGTTCCCACAGTTGAGGGGAAAAGTGAGGCTCCGGGGGGGATTGAAGGTTAGCGAAGAGGAGTTTGACCGGAAAATTGAAGGTTTTAGTTAAAGAATCCCTCGAGTACCTTCCTTAGTTTCTGGAAAGTCGCTCATTCTGTTTCAGTTTACAAAACATACTTTGACTTAATTCTTGTAATGTTAGAACATTTATTTTGCTTTTTTGACAGTATATTGTCTGAATATTTTGACTTATTCATATAATATAAGGGTTTTATTTTTTATTTTATTTTTTATTATTTTATTATTTTGTTATTATATTAGATTTTATATTATTTTTAAATCATATATATTTTTTAATATATTCTCCCATATTTGTAATTTATTATTATTACTTTAATATCACAAATATATAAAAACATTATTGTGATAATAAAAATATTAGATTTTTTTCTTTATAAGATATTTTTTTTCATAATATTTTGACTTTATTGTCATAAGAGATAATAGGTAAATAGACTTAATTTTTGTGTTTACAACTTTTTTCCCTCATCAAAATTATGACCTTACTCTCTGAATATTATATTTATTCTCATAATATTATGACTTTGTTTTTTGTAAAATGACCACATGTTTCATATTTCTTTATATTACAATATTGACCTGAATATTATTGTTTATTTTTTTTTTCAAGTATACCCTGTTTGAATAGTACATCAGCAAATACATAAAGAACTTCAATGTGGCTGTATACTATTTTACTTATACTTTTTCCTCTTATGTGCGCTTTGTGGCATTTTCTCTGCCGGCTTCACATGGTAAGGAATTCATCTTCATGCTGCCATAAAGTGACTATTGCGGTTCGATTGCGTCAAAGTCAGCCAGACAGCAGAAGTTGCATTTATTTCCTTCACAAACTCCCCGTTTAAATCATACAGTAATGACAGCAGCGAGGCAGCTGGCGTGCATTCCTGATTGAAAAACACAGGCATGGTCGCAACGCTGGCCTACATAACGCCGTGTCCAAGCCACATGGCGGGGCACCACGGTGGAAAATGACAATTTGTGTCACTCGCTCTTGTGCTATCAGGTTGCACTGCTGAGGTTTAGTTGGCTTTTTTGCGGCATCAGACTCTCGCTGTGCACAGACACATTCATCAGGTTTAAAAGTTGTTTTTCTGGCAAAGCGGCACGAAGGGGGAAAGACGCCTGGATCACTTCCTGGACTCCTGCTGTTTGTGCATCATACATTTTAAGAGACACGGAAGGAAGCTCTGTATTACAGCCATTCAGACAACCGTGATTCAAGTGTAAAAAGATGTTAACCGATCAAAAATATAGAAAAATAAACAACAAAACTGCCTTAACTTGCTAACAAGTGACAACAAGCATGTTGACGTATTGCAACCATCGCCAAATTAAAGTGATTGGGACGTATAATAGTATATGTAATATATATATGTATAATAATATATATGTATATATGGTTATTCAATTATTTTGATTACGTCACTCGAAATGAGCCAATGAAATTGGTTCTTTACTTAGTAAGCAAAGTTAATAGAAAAAAGCAAACATTTAAAAATAAATGGACGGACCAATTGATATTCAATCTTCCAGAATGAATTATGCTAGTTCCATCAACAACACTTACGATGTCCGCTCTTCCAGCACGAGACGTGTGCTCCAGTCCTTAGGTAAAAAAAAAAAAACGCTGACGGCAAACGAGCATCTTGTTGAGTCTTTTGTAGTGAAATTGTGAGCTAGCTATCCACTCTTCCATTTGTGAATGACGCTGAGACTAGCGGTTAGCGAGGTGTCTTGTTAGCTAGCTTGTATCAAAGCACCCAGGAAAGAAGTTTGGAGAGTGTTTTCATTCGTTCATTCATTTTCTACCGCTGGAGCCTATCCCAGCTGTCTTCGAGCGAGAGGCGGGGTACATCCTTGACTGGTGGCCAGCCAATCACAGGGCACATATAGACAAACAACCATTCACACTCACATTCATACCTATGGATAATTTGTTGTTTGAATAATTTTACTTTATTTTAGTTTTATTGTGTGCGAGGCTCATTGTTGTACTTTGTATGGAAAATGTTGAAATAGAATTATTCCTGTTTTGCCCCCCCCCTCCCCTCAAGTACACATTCATTCATTCATTTTCTACCGCTTATCCGCACCAGGGTCATTTGTGTGCTGGAGCCTATCCCAGCTGTCTTCGAGCGAGAGGCGGGGTACACACTGGACTGGTGGCCAGCCAATCACAGGGCACATATAGACAAACAACCATTCACACTCACATTCATACCTATGGACAATTTGGAGTCAACAATTAACCTAGCATGTTTTTGGAATGTGGGAGGAAACCGGAGTACCTGGAGAACATAGCCGAGGGTGGAATTGAACCCTGCTTTCCTAGCTGTGAGGTCTGTGCGCTAACCACACGACCACCGTGCAGCCTGGCGAGTGTTTTAAATCATCAAAATACGTCAAGATACTGCAAGTGTTAGATGTTATCATGAGTGTACGTGTTAATTCATGATCCCAGCATGGATATCAAACCATGCAACTGAAAAAAAATAGGTGTATCGCAATGACAGCACATGTGCTTATTTTGTTGTTGCTTGTTATTCTCTCGCGTGTATGTGTGTGCGTGTTACGTGTTTATCCCTCTTTATACCCCTGGTGGAGGTTAAGCGTGTAAATAATACTTTATTGCAGTTTATTGGAGACAGTCTGGGTGTCATTAAAAGCAACCTGCCGAGTCAACTGTACTTGTTTGTGCAACACAACATAGCATAAGCTTTTCCAATGTAGCCTATCCAGTGACGATGCCAAAGGTCATGTGATTAGTTGACGGCAGAGAAGGAGAAGAAGGGAATGATGACGGCGGTGGTGGGTTGTACATTCTTTGCTATGCAAGTTGCCCACCGGCAACCACTGAGTGCAGGAAAGTAGAGGAAGGGAGGGTGTGTGTGTGTGTGTGTGTGTGTGTGTGTGTGCCACGTTTGCATCACACATCACGATAATTTCCATTTAGAGCAGAGCTTTATTTATTATGGTTTTCAATAACATTGCGGTTATTTCATTCAACTCGAGTTATTAAAGCAGTCAAAACTCAAAACTCCTCCCAAGCAAGTTTTTTGCACGCAGTCCCGTTGCCATGGTTACCGGGGCACTCCAACACAATGACACATCATACCACGGTCTCTGAATGTGTTTGTGTGTCAGGTCAGCGAGTTGAAATCTGGCCGTAACGTGAGACCGGGATGAAACATCAGCGCATTCCGAAGTGCTTCATTTTGTCTGGGTCAAATCCGAAAAAAAAAAAAAGAGCCAGGAAGCAAAAACCGAGCGGCAGTAAACATGTCGTCAATGAAATCAGACACAAAGAGCACATTTTTCCTTCTCGGTGTCTCCATTCTCGGTTCAATGTTTTGGATTGAGTCCATGCCTTTCAACATCTCTCAACCCATTTTCCTCAACATGTGGAGGGGAAAAACACAGCTGGAATTGTCCTCTGGGAATACTCTTGTCCCTATTATTAGTCAAAACATACTCATTGCATGCACATTTAGAAGATGCTATATGTAGTGTAATATGTGTGTGTACCTTTAAGAGGCGGGGTTACTGAGTGTTTGCATGGTGAGCAGTGGCATGAGTTGTGGCGGACAGCAGCTCCTGTGCCATTGCAGTAGTATTCTGTCTTATTTATGTCCAAGACGTCTTATTTTCTATTATAATACCAACTATAATGGGTAATACAAGTGTAAAGGTGATGCTAATAATGCTAAAAAATGCTAAAAAAACATATTTAGAAAGTCAAACAGGTTTTCTATGCTCTAACTATGAATATATTCTATGTATAAATAAGAAAACAGGCCCGGAACCAATTACTCGCTATAAACGAGGGACAACTATTAGCGGAATTAGATTGTTTGTCTTGTAATACCATTTTGTTCCTCAAGAGGCAACAATGAGTCACCCTCAATCAAATAATATCTGTGACATTCATAACGTAATCGAGAATAAATAATAAAGAAGCTGATAGAAGCCTGGAAGTCAACCTTTATTGATACAGTTCAAAAATTCAAATCATATATATCTGCTGTTTATATGTTAAAAACACAGATTGGCATAACACATCTGTATTAGGAATGTCATGTACTGTATCTACATTGGTAAAGGCCAACGGTAAAGGCTGTTCTCTTGTCATTTCTTTGAGGCCAAGACCACATAGCATACGAGTCCTGCGAGTAATAATACCTACAGATGACAATGTCACTCGAACACGTGTCAAAACAAAACAAAACAGTGTCAAGTGCATTGAAAATAATCTCAAAGATATATATATGCCGTGAAAAAGTGGACATGTTTGAAGTTCAATACGTAAGTTGGATAACAACTCGCTCCTTCTTTATGGCAATAGAAGAAAAATTGTGAATGAAAAATAGATACAAACTTTATAGACTTTATATGACTTATCATTTATGGCAATAAGGCAACATTCCTTGTGAAACCACAATTGATTTGGAACGTGTTTTGTACCAGCGTTCATACATGGCATGACTGCGTGATGCAGGTGAAAAACACCAAAACGTACAAAAACAAAACAAAAAATAATGACATGAAAATTGATGAGTATTAAAGGAATACCAACTTTTTTTAACCCCTTTTCCAAAATACTCTCACTGGACACTTCATTAGGCACAGCTGCTCAACTTAATGAAAGTTTAAAAAAATATATATAATAATAATATTACATAGTTGTACCAACTGTCCATAAATAATTGGAGCATATGTATCACTGTATACAAAAAGCCCACAATGGTCATGTTTTTTTGTCAAGCGTTGAGATTTCGCACTTTGCTGAGCGACCCTTAAAGGCATCATAGTTTCTGTGAGACCCAAATAATATGATATAAGACGATCCCTACTGTTTTTAAAAATAATATTTTTTAAGACGTGACTTTTCATAAAAACACAGTGTACCAGTTGGTAGATTAAAATTAATTAAAATTATTCATTCATTCATTTTCTACTGCTTTTCCTCACAAGGGTCACGGGGGGTGCTGGAGCCTCTCCCAGCTGTCTTTGGGCGAGAGGCGGGGTACACCCTGGACTGGTGGCCAGCCAATCACAGGGCACATATAGACAAACAACCATTCACACTCACATTCATACCTACATTATGGTACCTAGCATGTTTTTGGAATGTGGGAGGAAACCGGAGTACCCGGAGAAAACCCACGCATGCACGGGGAGAACATGCAAACTCCACACAGAGATGGTCGAGGGTGGAGTTGAACCCTTGTCTCCTAGCTGTGAGGTCTAACCACTCGACCTCCGTGCCGCCCCTAATTAAAATTAAAATTATTAAAATTAATAAGGATATTAAATTTTGGTTAGATGACTTTGCTACATTGATCACCATTATCTTAAAGTGAACATAACAAGGGATGGATGGATTATAATATCGGCGTGATATCAGCATGGGTTGATATCGGTATCAGATTTTTTCCCAATCATGTCACATAAATGTTCATTCCACTACAGGGCATATGTCATGTGACATATATCGGTGTGGGTATTGATATGATATCGGAAATTGAGAGATGGACAATATCGGTTTTTGGCAAAAAGCTAAATCGGACATAACTAAATATAACCCTTTTAGATGCTTTAAAAAAAACAAACTTCTATGTAGCAGCTGCTCTGACACCTTCTGGTTATTAGATTCCGAAGACAGGACGTTCTCTGGAAAAATAGCACCCTATATTTGCGTCCATATTGCCCGTCCATCCATTTTCTATAAAAATATAATGAAAAATATCCCCAATATTGGATGTGACTGATGATACAGCTGAACCTAATTTTGCGTCCAGTGAATTCATGCGGTATTTGACCCGAATTCAAACCTCATCAAATGTAACAAATGTCAACAACGCAACGAGGTGCTAAAAAGCTGGTAGTCCTTATTTGACTGGCTAGCTGTTTCTAGACTGCGCACACAGTGTTCCATGTCGGTGCTTGTCGATATTCAAGTACTCTCTTCTATTTCTCTCGGGAAGTCTGTAATAAATTAGATGCTCTGTGAACTGCCCTGCAGTTGTAATGTGACGGCTGATGATAAAACTGTAGACATAACATACAAAGAATATAAGAAGTGTGTCAAAATATTAAAAAAAAAAAACAAAAGATGAGGAGCACTGTCAACCTGATTTTGTGGCAGCTTTGGAGTCACGAGTTCTCCATTTCATGCACGCTGACAAAAACAGCAAGAGAAAACATCCAGCGGTCTATGTGCGCAGATAGAAAACAACCAAACGACATAACCATGAAATGACGTACTGTATAGCTGTGTTCTAAATCAAACTCTACAATCCAAAGCCTCTAATTACACAACAAAAAACTGCATCATGAAAACATTATGTAAATAACAAACTTCTGTACACGTCCCTGTTATTGCATGTAAAAAAAAACTTACTGCTTTAAAAGGATGCTTTTCCTGAATAACAAATGTGCTGTTTTAGCATGTTAACAAAATTAGCACCGACATTTTGAGCAAATCATCCAATGAATCCTCTAAATATTCAGATTGAATTCTTGATTTCTAAGGCATAACTCAGTAGTTGATCAAATAAATCATATGTATTGCTTGGAATGACTTTGGTCCATAAAGGCTTTTGCTGTCCTGCAACAATCATCTCGTAAAAGAGTCTCCCTGCGTCACCCCGTTCACTTTGGATCGGACTAAACGTAACACATGCTAGTCAACAATAGTAGCTCGGTAGCCGACTGGAGGAATCCAAACGCTCCAAACACGGAAATGACACGGAAACGCCACCGGTAGCCTGGCTCACCACCAACGTGTGGCATTTCTCTCATTTTTGACATGTTTTTGTTCTCCATTTGTGTTGTTTTTTTTATTGTACAAATATTTCAACATTTGCATGTTCTTTATCTCTTAATTTTATGATTTTATCGCAATAATATTTCGGCTTAATTGTTGTGAGATTACAATTTTTTTTGCAACCTATTTGCAACCAAAAATTGCAACTTTATTTTTGTTTTGTTCCTTTAATATCTTTAATATTTTTTCTTTCTTATTTCAACTTGAATGTGATTTTTAAAATGTATTTTAAATGTATTTTTTAAAAAATTTTTATGTATTATTTATGTATTATTCTCAAAAAATGATGGCTTTTTTTCTCACAATATTAGCATTTCAAAATCCTAATATTTGAACTTTATTATCGTCTTTATTATGATTATTTATTAAGATAACTGCTGTTTGTTTCCATGTTTCTATGTGACTGTAGCATTTTCCTGTTGTATTTGGTTCACGGTGCGTTCGAGATCATTTCTGAGTGTTGGGATGTTGGCCCCTGTCGGCCATTTTACATTTCTTTCATTGACCAGAATGCTTGTTTTTGGAAATGGTGGACTCCAAGAAAGAACGCAAAGACAGCTTCCCTTAAAATGTGACTCTCACATTAGTCAACACTCTTTGGAGTTATTTGCATAGAAATTTGCAAACATACGAAGTCACTGAAGGCCTCATTGATGATGTAATTATCATCCTGACAGTCTTACCCAATCATGAAGATGATCTTTGGTGAATAGCAGAAGGATCCATGGCTGGAGGACTAACTATCAGACTGAAAGTCAACCAGTCAGTCAGTGAAGCCCAAGCGAGTCCATCAGGGACGGGGGGTGTGGGGTGTGGCATCTTTTACCTGGGTCATTCATGGTCGCAGGCTGGGCGGCGGACGCGATGGCGGTGGACAGGGAAGGCCGGGGGGCGTGCGGGACGGAGGGGGTCCCGGCGGTAGATTAGCCACGGGGGGTGCTTTGGCGGGAGGGCTGGAGATGGTAGGGGACTCGGGGGTGGCGCGGGTGGGGGGGCGGTAGTTGGGTGCAGGCGGTGAGGGCCTGTGAATTGGGGAGCGGGGCGCCGACTTGGCTGACAGGGAGCCTTCTTTCACTCTTGTGAAGTTGATGCATCGACCCTGAAGTTGAAGACATGAAGACATGAAGACATGTCCGTTTACCAAGAGTAGCTTAATAAGCTATATATATGTGTCAATTTATTCTATCATCGTGTAATACAGCTGCATAATCTGAAAATGTAACATCTGTACATATTTTCCAGCTATTTTCTAGTCTACAACAAACTAGGGGTGGCTGGATCTATAGTATTGATACCAAGGATATCAGTCATGCTAGTATCAGACTGATACTAGCATGACAACATTAATATTTGTCATTTTTCTCCATGTTTTTGTTCATGTTGTTATGGTAATTCCGTATACAGTTATATTATTTACAAAGTAATGGAATAAGTCAATTTGACTGAGAGACAACATAAAGGCAAAATCATAAAATCATCTTATCCTCACGAGGGTGCTGGAGCCTATCCCAGCTGTCTTCGGGCGAGAGGCACATATAGACATCACAATCACAGGGCACATATAGACAAACAACCATTCACACTCACATTCATACCTATGGACAATTTGGGTTGCTGGAGCCTATCCCAGCTATCTTCGGGCGAGAGGCACATATAGACATCACAATCACAGGGCACATATAGACAAACAACCATTCACACTCACATTCATACCTATAGACAATTTTGGTTGCTGGAGCCTATCCCAGCCATTCCCACTCACATTCATACCTATGGACAATTTGGGGTGCTGGAGCCTACCCCAGCCATTCCCACTCACATTCATACCTATGGACAATTTGGGGTGCTGGAGCCTATCCCAGCCATTCCCACTCACATTCATACCTATGGACAATTTGGGGTGCTGGAGCCTATCCCAGCCATTCCCACTCACATTCATACCTATGGACAATTTGGGGTGCTGGAGCCTATCCCAGCCATTCACACTCACATTCATAACTATGGACAATTTGGAGTGGCTAATTAACCTAGCATGTTTTTGGAATGTGGGAGGAAACCGGAGTACCCGGAGAAAACCCACGCATGCACGGGGAGAACATGCAAACTCCACACAGATATGACTGAGGGTGGAATTGAACTCGGGTCTCCTAGCTGTGAGGCCTGCGCTCTAACCACTTGTTCACCGTGCAGCCCTAAAATCATTTAATGACACCGTGTTTACTTTGGATGGGCCCATTTAAAAAATCTCCCATCCCTGTAAAAAAAAATTTGTCAAATTCAATTTTTGTTAAGCCACACCCCTTAAAATGCAGACGCACCAATCACAGATCAGTAACCACCAAGCACCTGGCATAGAAAATAGATGGATGTATTGACATTTTAGCTGTATTGTCATGTATTTTTGTACATTTTTACCAACTTAAGAGTGATATATTATTTTGGACTAAACATCCAGCAATTTGCAACGGTGTGAATGCTGAATGACTGTATTCACTGTATTTAATTTCTAGTGTGTCTGCAGCCCGAACAAGGATAGTCTACTCATCCTGTCTTCCTGTCCCATTCACACATCTCCACTGACCCGACACCTGCTTCGCATTACAGACCAGAAATGCGCTCTAAAGCCTCACTCTTATCCTGGAGTTTGATAGCTGTGATTTCACTTGGTTTATTTTCAAATCCCCGGGTTTTGTATTAGAAAATCATAGATAAGAGTTGATGTGTGAGTTGAAAGCGACTATATGTTTTGGTAATATCGTTTGTTTTTATTCATTTTGTTATCATCTGCATGTCTCCCTCCCAGCCATTAGGCCTCGGTCCAAACACCAAAAAAAAAAATCATGCTTGTCTTGCAGAAAAAGGTTCCAATAATTCTTTTAACAGGAATTCCTCATTTAAGAGTGTTTTCTTGGCATGGTAAACAGGTACAGCTTATTCTGCCCTCCAGATACTAAAAGTCCCCCTGATTCTGTGTCAACCTGGCAACCGAGGTGAAAAAAAACAAAGATGATGGATTTGATTTCTGTCACCATTGTGTCTCTACTGCCCAGTCAGACCAACTTGCTTCGTTCTCCATGACGCAATTCTCATCTCTAAGAAGAAACCATGCCTTTTTCCACTAAAGTAATATGCGGTTTGTGATGAGGCCTCAGAAATATCTCCAGGCCAGCTCATTTCCAGGCAATGGAATGTTGTATGTTCACCCTGAGTGGAAACAAGCATCTTTGAATGTAATCTTTCAATTTAAATAAGTGTTACCTGAACTTTATTTGGAAAAAAAAAAAAAATTGCCAAATCACACAAGATGAGGCGTACTCGTGAGCTTTTCGGGTTTGTTTTGTTGCCACGGAATGCATGTTCTTCACGTACAAATGGCTGTTTCATCATTATCGGTCAATCAAACTTGACTTTTTGGACTTCTTCACCGGTTTGCATGATAATCTGTGGAGACGTACAGTATGACACCATCATAGTTCTGCAGTATACTTACATGATCCCCAGGCTGGGGTCTCATCAAAGAGACCTGGTCATAACCACGGCGAAACAGAGCCCAGATAGCGTCCAGTTTACCCTGAACAAGACAGCAGAATAGCTGATGTTAGAACAACAATAATTGTGACTATTGCATGAAAATATGCTGCGACTTAAGTCTAATATTTATGCATAACCATGCGGCATCCTGGATTAACGGGATTGAGGTTCTGTCCTTACATAAGTTGCGTACAGTCAGCATACATAGTGACTGGCCTTTTTCCTGCCGCTGACTGAGGAGTGTAGAGTTTCAGCATGAATCACGGCACAACCGCGGCCTGATGGGCTGCCTCGTACAAAAAATACACAAGACCGTACAGTTCCACGAGCAGCGCATACAGATAACAGTGTGCACGACGACGCTGCCCCCGTGAATAGCCGGTGTTGTTGCACAGAGCTCTCTATTCACTTGCTAAAACCCAAGTATTACTGCTTCCAAGTCTAATAGTCACTTTGACAGCGCTAGAGAACTCCTTCGGCGATAGACTGCTTCACCCCAAGTGTGTAAAGGAGCGATATAGCAGGTCCTTTCTTCCTGCAGCTGCTTCCAATAGACTTCTACACCTACATCTGTGTAATACTTGCTTTTATAGTCAGTATACATAGTTGCTCCAGACCCCAATTCACTGTGCAATATCTGATCAACCTCCATGTGCAATATTAAGGGCTTTAAATGCAATATACAGTAAACCTCGGATATATCGGATTCAATTGTTCCCACTGGTTTTGTCCGATATAAGCGAAATCTGTTATATGCGTATACCGGAAAATATCCGTTTTACGCATATATCGGATTTATATCCGGTATATGCGTAAATCGGATTTTATCCGTTATAAAAAGGCACTTCCTTGACTATGTTTCCAATGTACCTGGACGCGCAGGCAACGCTGCAAACGCTGCAAATGACGTCGTATAGCGGCCTGTCACGATTCGGCGAATCGGAGCGCCACGATGCGGCCATCCGATATATGCGAGGGAAATTTAATGGAAATGCATTGGAACGGGACTGGAGATTTTGTCCGAAATAGGCGAAATCCGTTATAAAAAATCCGATATATGCAATGAATTTTTATTGGAAATGCATTACAGAAAAATCGGTTCTTTTTTTATCTGTCCGTTGTGAGCGAATTTCCGATATATCCGAGTCCGATATATCCGAGGTTTACTGTACTAAGTTCTATGTGAAGTATTTCTTGTCTACTCTCTAACAAGATCTCAGTGTATAGACTGGTCATATATGTCATCTCGTTTCATATTATCTACATACTGTATTGTATATAACTCTGGGAAAAACTGTTGATTTTGTTAATACTTGGGTTGTTTATATTGTTTATTTTTCTATTTTGGGTATTTTGTACTGCTTAACTGAGTCTGTACTCTTGCTGCTGTGCAATACAAATTTCCCCACTGAGGGACGAATAAAGGCATATCTTAATCTTAATAATGTTAGTATCTGGAGTAGATATTAGTATATATTTTTGGATGTATCAAAGAAAAAACATTGCAACTTTCGCCTCTCGGTCTGTTTGATTTCAGCCAAACTGGCTGGCAACTGCTCAAAAATGAGGAAAAAAACTGTAACTTGGTGGATGCTTGATGCTTGTACATGCAGTAGACTGAATATAATGGCCATGCAGTTATACACATAAACACTTAGAATAAGTCTATAAACAGCTAGTGGTAGAAAATGCTCTTTCCGGCACGAGGCATTTGTAGATGACTACACTGGGGCCTTTTTCTACATTTCTCAGTACATGGGGATTATCCTTAAGCTACCCTAACACGAGGAAGAAAAGCACTGAAGGAAACTGAAGGCGTTCTTACCCGGATGGGTGTGTACCACTTTCGGTTTTGAGGCGCCTTTTTGGGAGATTTCTTGGGCTTTGGCTCGAAGGGTTCGTATTCCTGTTCTGGCATTTTTACCACGGCGTTCTTCGGTTTCTCCAGCTTTGCCCCTTCCTCGGTGGAGCCCTTTCCGCCCCATCGCACCTTTTTTTAGTGAAAGAAACAGGAACTTTTATTAGGCTGTCAACAATATCCATTTTGTCATCTTCTCACCTCCATCCTCTTGATGCCTCCAATTCCTCTTCCTCCATAATATGAGGCATCCACAGTGGGCCACTTTTTCTTTGGTAGACCATCTTCATCATCTGATTCCTATAAGACATGTTATAAATATATATATATATACTATATCATTGGGAGTGACCAGGATGGATAGGATTAGGAATGAGTACAGAAGAGGCGCATTACATGTTAGAGGCCTTGGAGATAAAGTCAGACGGGCCAGACTGAGATGTTTCGGTTTCTGCCGATAACGATATGGGTGCGCCAGTGCTTCACACAACAGCAAGCTTGCTAGCTCAGTATGGCCGTGGTTTTGATTTATTTCAATGTTTTGCCTCTAAATTGCAATTTGCAATGACTGTAAAGCGCTGTAAGGCGTCTTTTATTGGTACTTCCAATCTAATATCAGTTATTTCAGTTGACTCTAAGTCAGGAATTTTTAAGGTTTCCAACTTACAGGCTCAGGAGGAGGTGGAGGTGGAGGTTCTTTGATCACCTAGAAAAAGCACCAGAAATGACACGTTCATAGAGATGGAAACAACCATTCAATTCATTCAGCTCCTCATTTAGAGTGCCCAAAGATTAATTTTTTTTTAAACATTTTTAGAGAAATTTTAGAACAAGGTTTAATGTTCTTACCACCGTGCAACAGAGAGGCCAGAACCACCACATGATGAGCAAGGCCAACAGGAGAAATAACACCAGCAGGGTGATGAGGAGAATGGTGCCATCAAACTGTAGATGACATAGCATATTACAGTGGAACCTTGGTTAGCGTCAAGAATTTGTTCCAGAATGTCTGACGCTAACGGAAAATTTTTTTCCCAGTAGAAATCATGTAAATCCAATGAAGCTAAGGACGTCATGTGATAAAAATACATAAGAACATAGTTGGACTCGGGCAGTGTATTAATAACACAACAATACGCTGGTTGTATTGTATGTTAACCAGAAAATGTACATAAACCAAGGCAAAATTTTGCTGTATATTTTTGGCATTAACTGCAAAACACACGCTAACCAAGGTTCCACTGTATGTAAAATTAAAGTTTTGTCCAACTACTGGACTCCAATTTGTATATTTTTAATACCAAAAAGGTGAAATCATGTCTGCAAGCTATAATAAGAGTCCAGGAAGCCAAGAGATGTTTGTTTGTCCTGCTCACTCTTAACTTTGCATCGCTCCTCAATTAAACAATCATGAAACACACAATGACGTAAAGATGAAACTTCCAGGACGAGAAAAGCTTTTTTTTTTTTCCTCGATGACAGCTTTTCATGTAAGCCAGAGGGATCTTCCAAAAACAAATACATCAGCAGCTTGGAAGTAATTGTCCACAAGCTAAATATGGTTTGCATCATGGGCAGCAGATGAGGATCACATGTGGTTGGAGTTAAGCCTATGTATCTTGCGGTAACAGGACACGGGCTGTTTATCTGAAATCAGCGGTGAGTCCACCATTTCCTAGAAGTCTTTCAAAGGAGTTTGTCAGTTTCTTGAAAACACTTGATTGGTTGGCAAAGGCACAAAGTAATACGACTCCATTGCAAGAAGAGCATTTGGTATTTACCTGTTATTTACCTTTTTACCTTCTATTGCTGATACAAGAAAAAAAAATCAGGTTTTGGAATACAAAATCACTTATCACTTATCAATAATTACTTATTTTATCCTAAATTTACCATTAATTTATTTTTTCAAATCATTATAGACCATTGTTTCCCAACTGCAGTCGGCTTCATAGTTTATTTGTCAAATATTCATTCATTCGCGGGGATTGCTGGAGCCTATCCCAGCTGTCTTGGGGCGAGAGGCGGTGTACACCCTGGACTGGTGGCCAGCCAATCACAGGGCACATATAGACAAACAACCATTCACACTCACATTCATACCTATGGACAATTTGGAGTGGCTAATTAACCTAGCATGTTTTTGGAATGTGGGAGGAAACCGGAGTACCCGGAGAAAACCCACGCATGCACGGGGAGAACATGCAAACTCCACACAGAGATGTCCGAGGGTGGGATTGAACTCGGGTCTCCTAGCTGTGAGGTCTGCGCGCTAACCACTCGACCGCCGTGCAGCCCTTGTTTTTTTATTTTAAACTTATATTAGTACTTGTATATTTCTTAGCTAACCTTTGAGTGTTAAGTTGGTGTGTGATAAATAGTTATTTTCATGTGCACCCTGGACTGGTGGCCAGCCAATCACAGGGCACATATAGACAAACAACCATTCACACTCACATTCATACCTATGGACAATTTGGACCGGCCAATTAACCTAGCATGTTTTTGGAATGTGGGAGGAAACCGGAGTACCCGGAGAAAACCCACGCATGCACGGGGAGAACATGCAAACTCCACTCCTTGTCAAATATTTTTAAGCGTAAAAATGTCCAAATGAAGAATGGTCACTAGGTGTGAGTAGTTTTAATACTGATGAGACAGTAGCCACTGCAGGAAGTACACTGTCAAATAACACAAAAAAACATCAACAACTCTGTTATAGTCTCTATTATATTAGGTAATACAGGTGTAAATGTGACTATAGGGGTGTTATTTCATGACTAGAGGGCTCTAATAATGTTAGAAACTCGTATTCCTTTTTAAAAAGAAGGAAATTCACTTATCCCGGTTGAGTCTGGGACCAATTAACCGCAATAAACGAGGGATTACAGTTATGGGTCGGGACCCAAAAGTGGGTGGAATTAGAAAGCGACGCGTCCACTTACACACTCTGTGGTGGTGATGTGCACATTGCTGCTGATGAAAGACAGACCATCATTCATGCTCACTTGGAGATAAATCACCCTGAAAGAAAACAAGCAGCAACTTAATTAGCTCATGGAATACGACGCTCCACGCCAGACACTTTATTCAATTTGATGTATTTTGGAATGAAGTCATTTGAGCTGGCTAACAAATAACGTCATTGAGCTGTCATTGTAAAGTGTAGCATCATTAACGAATAAAGAAAGCGAGTCCTTTTCTATCTACGAGTCAACTAAGTCCTCTTGATGGCTTAAATCCTTTCATTCTTCAAGCGTGGAAAAACAATTCTGTGAAATCCCGGTGATGTTCCTAAAAACATGTGCATGAAACACACACGTTTGGACCCACCACACGCCAAAGCCCTCGCTTGCGATGCATTTGAGTACCAGGTGAATGTAAAAAGAGGTCTTGCAGATGGAAAAGCAGACCTCATGACTGCTAGGCTTGACTTGACTTTGACACTTAAAAGCCGGGTTAGATCGGTCGGTAGTTGAAATTCCTGAACAGCACGACGACGTCATTGACAGCAAACCACAACAAGCGAAGCATCTTTGCTATTAAGGGCGTCCAAATGCAAATGACATTTTGACAACACTGTTTTTCACGGTTTGTGGTAAAAAACGTGATGCACGTGCTTAGCTCCTTTTTTTTTTAAATGTTCATATTCACTTACTTCCCGACTTCATCAATGACAGGAGCCGGACACAGCAAGAACGTGTTCTCCACACCAGCAGGCTTTTCATCTAGAACGCAAAGCATTTGTCATTGAGGTTCAAAACCGAGCAACGAGTCCACTTCCTTGGCATCAAACATCAAGATTCTACTTACTGATTGTAATGGTGTCGTTGATTTTAAAGCTGCACAGCACCTGGTTGATGTTCCTGGCATGGAGGAACCCGTTTCCCCTCACCACCACTTGGAAAGACTCTGGTTACATGCCAAGATATTTGACACGTTACACAATGCCAAGACAAATGACGTCTGATGCTGCCTCGTTCGTGTTCAAATCTGAAGGTTAAATGAGGTGTCGCTGACCCTCAGGTGGGAACGTTTTTAAGCAGGAAGTTTGGTTTGTTAGTTCAGGTGAGTACAGTAAGAAGTTTGGAGTCACTCCGCATTTTGGGGTAAAAATAAATGATGGAAAAGGATATTTTGTCTACATTTTAAGGTGAAATATTCAGTATAACCTGTTTTAATAAAAAAATTAAAGGGACAGAACAGTAAACGTCGTTCCCATTTATATATACAGTATTCATATTTTTATGTCCTTACAGTCTGGATCAGAATACAAATGAATGTTATCCAGTACAAGTATCCTGTAATGGCATTAACTGTGTGTGTGTGTGTATGTGTGTGTGTATGTGTGTGTTGCAGCCCCCACCTCCAGCACACACACTGGAGGGTTCAGCAGCCAAAATCTCAATGCAAGATTTCTTGATAATCTGAAGGGATGGAAAACATACAATGTAAAACGAACACTTGAACACAACACGATTTCAATCAAACAGCATCACATTAACGAAGTTCACCGAGTTCACATTTTTTATATGCGTGCGTTAATTGGGAATGCTTTCCATGCACTGAGAAGAAGAGTTTATTTACCGAATCAATAACACCCCTGAGGGCGTGGAAGCCGCCCAAAACAGGAAACACATGCTCGATGGTATCTGCGATGGTCGCCAGCTGTAGACGTAAGTGGAGAGACATCAGGTGTGAGTACAAAGGAGGAAGTATTGTTTCGACCCAATACAACAAAACTGCATTTTGGAGTCACCTTTTATTGTGGCCAGCCAATTTCACATTTTTTTGTTAAAATGTTATTTTTGTTCACATTGCAAAAAAAATTGACACATTGATCGAGCTGGATGATATATAGATATTTAAAAAAAATGCATATCGTTCATATTGATATAGACTGGATTTGATTGCAAGGTTTCAAAATGGCGGCGCCCGTGTGCAAGCTAGTTACTGTTCTGCTGCGTTTTTAGTGTTTTATACTGTTTTAGTTATTACTTTCTTGTAGTTTTTGGTGCCAAACCGACCCTTTAAGCGAGTGTGCAGCTATGGACGTTCATCTTGTTGTTTACACTCTGGAGCACCCTTTTGCTACACGGAGAGATCGGATATCCCCGCTGAGATACAGAGGAGGAGAGGCTGCGTAGCGGGAGTGAAAATCGAAAAAGACGGTATAAAGGTTTAAAGCATAAAGACGGTATTAACAATGTTTACCGTTTGTCGTTATGGGGAACGGGAAATGGAAGCGCTAACGGCGCTAACCAGGCTGCGGAGACACTACCGTGAGCGCAGCACGATTGCACTGAAGAAAGTGTTGTCCGTGCGCAAAAGTCCGTCACATGCATTTACGTGTGTGTTTACACGGAAAATCACAACGAAGATCCAAGACGCTACAGAAATTAATTGATTAACCTGTTAACATTTCAAGTTTTCTTAGCACACTGGCATGCAGCCTTGCAAGGTTTACACATCTGTGTCATGTTTACCTGCGTCTCATTGAAGTCTTTGACGCCAACGCAGTACACAATAGCTCCAAGGGACCTGGCCCGCTCGGCCTGTTGGAAAACAGTGTATGAATTTTTCTGTAGAAAAGCATTCAATCAAACATTAAAAAGGTGTAAAAGGTGTAAAAAACGGTAGCAATGTCCTTCCTGCGGGCACCGCTTTATGGTGTGGTTACTACCTGTTGCTGCGCAGAGATAAGTTGGCCTTCTTGCAGCTCTCCATCCGTGAGTGCGATGATCACACTGGCCTTGCCTGGGAAACACAAAGACGCGAGGAGTTGCCACAAGTAAAGTCATTTGACTATAGCGAGTCGAAATATTTGATGTAAAATATGTCATTTAAAACGACTCTCATAGTCACAATCTGCTTACCAAAGTTCTCATGGTAGATCTGCTCATTTGCCTTTTAAAGGAAAAGAAAAGACAATTCTTTCAGTGATCCCCATAGATCAGGGGTCGGGAACCTTTTTGGCTAAGAGAGCCATGAAGGCCAGATATTTTAAAATGTGTATCTGTGAGAGCCATATACATTTTGAATGCAATAAAATGTGTGCATTTTTATGTAAGACCAACAGTTTTAGATATAATGGGCTCTAATTATGTAGACCAGGCACATTACCCCACGCCAATGGGGTGTGGCCAGCACTTTCGTGAGCAGCGCAGTGTCTAATAATAAATCAAATACTTGCTGCCATTAATGCAACTTCTGCTGCTGCATAGTTTTGAACCGTATTCAGTACACGTATTGCATTCTTTTGGCCATCTTCACCAGAAGGCTTGGTTCTGCAGCTTTAGCTATTTGACTAAAGGAGGAAAGTTTACATTTACATGTTTTTTTGACATCTTAATGACCGAGGTAGACTACAGCATTACTCAGTAATAATCAAGTTTTGGTGTTTGACCTGGAAAATATCATCAGGAAAGATAGATATGGTTGGCCGTATTGCAGTAGAAAATAGATGGACGAATTAAAATGCATAAGAAAGTTGTTGATTTTGAATATTTTTTTTCAACAGTCATTTCTGTGATGGTTTACTTTAAAATGTTAGCAAAAATGCATTTTTATTGTGGTAAGAAATGCTTGAGAGCCAGATACAGTCATCAAAAGAGCCCTACCTGGCTCCCGAGCCATAGGTTCCCTACCTCTGCCATAGATGCTGATCCTTTGTATTTAAATCCCATATATGATGCCAGATTGCATTGTACGTATAAAACCTACCATATGCAGTCCAAGATGCATGAACGTATCTCCACCTGGAATCTCTCTTTTAAGAGCATTCAGCCCCTTTTTGATGTCCACCCTGCAAAGATGAAAGATGATAATGATAAAAGCAACCGTGCGCATGTTTTCAATGAAGTGGTCTTTTTTTATCAAGGCTATAAAAAGCACAGTAACAGTTACATGGTCACATGGGCTCATTTTCAGCTGTGTGTCGGCGTAGCGTGGAACATCTGCTTTCACTCTGGTGCCATGCTTTCAATTGTTTTTTTTTTTTGCTGACGATTGCTTCCTCTTGCGTGAGAGCAAACGGCGATGTGGTGTCATTCAGTTTTGAGCTATAGCCGCCATTGCAAACTTATTGATATTGAAATATGAATCAAAGGACTTACCTGCTCTCAGTAAGTTTGAGGATGGTGAATGCTCGAGAGGAGAATGTTATGAATGACATCCTAAGCATGGGACTGCAAAAGAAAAACGCATTGAATTGCATTAAAGGGGACATATTTTGGGATGTATAGACATATATATATACATAAATAATGCCCAGTTTATTGGGGTGATAAGAGAATTATTTATAAATTGATTTTTTTTTTTAAATGGAGCATAGAAAACCTGTTGACAACTTTGTAAATATGGCTTCTAAACATGATTACAGCATTTTCAAGCTTAAAAGCAGTTATTTAATTTAAAAGCAGATTATTTTGTATTATATGAAATGCAGTTTGGTCAAAAAAGGAGCTCATTTTGTGGTTAAGATGGATGGTTCCCCGGCAGGCTATACATTCTGGACTGTCATAACTGATTGATACATCAAGCGTTTTAACATATGCTGGAATGTACCGTAGTGTAGCTAGGGATACATTTCATTTTATTACACTGCAATGTGTTTCTTTGTGGAGATCTCGTTTGTGCCCCTCCAAAAAAAAGTCTCGTACATATGAAAGATGTTACTTAAAAGTGTTATCTTTAGTATTGAAATTCTTGTAATGGATGCTGTCCCCTTGCTTACCTTTTGAATTTTTCTGCTAAATTTTCCACAAAATCGTAGATTTCATTCCAGTGATCCTTCACACTGCCGGATCTAAGACACAAAAACAACAAATTCAGTCTTTTACAGCAACTTTAACACAATATTTGGATTGGGATTTGAAAGAAAATACAATCAGTACTACACACAGTTGTAGCATTTGGGAACAAATATGAGAAAATGAGTAAAATATAGTATAAATCTACTATGTGCATTGTCAGAAAACACATAAACTGTATTATTTTTGAATAAAATACTAGCAATTACTTCCAAAGTTTGATGTGGTTATTTACAAAATAATCGTTTTAATCCTTGCGCCTGAAACAACCAGTTTGGCCCTGCCCACGGAGCGATGCCGGGCAATGCCCTGGTGCTGGGGGTTGATTCCTCGGCCTTATTCATTAGTGGCTACCGTGCCCTGAAAAGCTGCCGGAGGGCAGAGGAAATAGGTCCATGTCTCCGAGGGGAGCGCCATAAAACTGGTCTATAAATGAACAGAAAGGCAACATATGGAGAAGGCCAAGTGTTGCTGTTGGTGTGTGTGTGTTTTTGCTAATTGGTAAAAAAAAAAAAAGTCTGAGCAATCCCGAAGGCGTCTTCCGGCACAAATGTGAACAGTCAGCAGTTTATGGAGAGATGACACATGGGAAATGAGCTAAATGACTGCGGTTGAAACTGAAGGCCCATTCAAAAGATGACGCCTACTCGGAATACACTTTAAAGCAGACAGAATGTTATTTTAGGTGCCGACCGACTGATGTAACGATATTAGACAGGAACTCGCCAACATGTGTGTTCCTGTTTCTATTTATGACGTGGCTGAGGGTCAACATTATTTTTCCCACAGTGCTCAAATGAGGCTTATGTTATCCAACTTCCTTTATTTCAGGATAGTTGTCGCTTTTTCTTGAAAATTTTGCAGCCAGAGAGTGTTTTTCCATTCAGTTTGATGCCTGATTTTACACAATTAATTTAAGTCTTTTTACTGTTTTTACCAGTTGGGCCTGGGTGCATCTCCCCTGGAGCTGACCCTGACCCCTGAGTTGGTATGGTCGGGGGAATGCAGATTTGCCCTGCATCCATCCATTTTCTATACCGCTCTGTGCAAGAGGTACACCAATCACAGGGCACATATAGATCAAGAATAAAGAAAATCAATCAATCAGTAATAAATAAATAAATATAATAATAATAATAAAACGGCAAATAATAAAAACGTAAGAAACCACATATAGTTTGTGGGTAGACAAATTATTTTTTTCAGATTCAAATGAACAAAGCATTATTAGAGCCCTGTAGACATGACAAAACACGACTATAGTCACATTTATACTCTTTTTATTTACAACATATTGCGCAACTGCAGGGTCTCGCAAACTAGAGAGCTAGCGACCTAAACGGTAGCCTTCAAGTTATTTCCTTTAAACTTAAATAGCCAAAAACTTACCACTTCCACACGGATAGGGAGGATAACTATTATTATTATCATTATTTAACCTTTAACATGAACATTAATCAAACGTAATAATTTTTTCTGGGTACATGATACCATATAGCATCCATATCAAACATTAAACTTTCATATCAAGGCGGGGGCCTCAAACTAGTGTCCTGCGGGCCACATATGGCCCGCGGGCTGCGTGTTTGAGACCCGTGTTCTAACCACTTCATGATTTATGGAGTATTTTGTCCAAATAAACGTACTATAGTGCCCAACTGGTATGTTGCAATAAGAAAAATAATGGCATCAGATCTATACAACAAATTGGTCGGCCATTCTGCAATCTTTCCTTGGGTAGTCTTTGATTTATTATTGTTGGCAATGGAGCTGTGATTACTTGGTAAGGCCTTCTGAATATCTTCGCTTCTGCCAAGTCACATGACGGATACATGACGGTAAATAAACATGGTGGAATATGGTTTAAAAAAGCATCGTCCCACCCATCAGTGCTCAGTGAGTTTTAGAAATTCCCCCTGCAGACCACACATGCTGAGAATATCTGGTCCTAAAACACAAAGAGGGCTTCCACAATAACAAGGACTCCATGAACTCTGGCGTCTGCTTCTGCGCAGAAAGAAACGGTGGCCAACTTTCGACCTCAGCATTTTCTCCCTCTTGTTCGATGAATCGCTCCCCCACATCAAGGCTTTTCTCGTAATGCTGACTGAGCTGAGCGAGAGGACAAGACCTCAGAAGATAAACAATGTTGAAATGGTGTAACATACATAAAAGAATACACACTGACAGAAACAACGTCCACCCTGAAGGAATGGGGCCATTTTTTTTTTTTTTTATTGAGAGTAGATTGTTCCATTGTCTTTTTTTTTCAGCTGCAAATCGTCATCTCAAACTGTCATGTGTGATTATTTATTTAACGTCAGGGTGTGGGTAGAGACTAGTCGTTTTGCTTGGATCACTTCTATTGTCTGAGGTGGCCGTCATCGTGGGACCGAGGCCTAGCTTGCAGTTTCACTCACCTGTTCAAACACCACCGGGGAAAGGAAGTGTGTACGACTATTATTTTATCCTCCTCCACTTTTTGGTCATCTAATGTCGGTGGTTTGGGGCTTTCAAAGGTGAGAGCTGTCAGAATGTGCAGACTAAGCGATTGAGGCCAAGATCGGCTCAAAGTTGCATCATCCCAAAACCATCCAACCATTAACCAATTAAATATGAAATATTTAGTTGAAATATTCATTCATTCTTTCATTTTCTACCGCTTTTCCTCACGCTTTTCCAGGTACACCCTGGACTGGTGGCTAGCCAATCACAGGGCACATATAGACAAACAACCATTCACACTCACATTCATACCTATGGACAATTTGGAGTGGCTAATTAACCTAGCATGTTTTTGGAATGTGGGAGGAAACCGGAGTACCCGGAGAAAACCCACGCATGCACGGGGGGAGAACATGCAAACTCCACACAGAGATGGCCGAGGGTGGAATTGAACCCTGGTCTCCTAGCTGTGAGGTCTGCGTGCTAACCACTCCACCGCCATGCCGCCCTGGTTGAAATACTGTCTATATAAATTAACAATATTTCCCTTGTTTATGCAATGTTGTAATTTAGCATTTTAGCGCCTAACTTCCCATGAGTTCATATTGTGTTCTTTACTTTGTGGTGTATTATTATTATTATTCTATTATGGACTAGTGTAGGTGTTGTGTTTTCATCACTAGGCATCAAACCTCATGATTGGATGGGAAGCCTCTGTTGGGAATACAAATGTCGGAGACTATTTTCCCCCCACAAGTTGACCAGGTTTTTCTGTGTGAAAGAGTCACAGGCAGAATGGGAGTGAGGTAATGTGAAAAGTCTGTTGGCTGTTTTGCCTGCCAGATAAAGTGTGGCATTGATTTACTGAAGGTTTTTTTTGTGTGTGTATGCAACCTGCTTCCTTCAACACAGCTGGCAAACCAGTCAAAACAGCTCGGGCGTCTGGAAACGTAAGAAACATGTAGCGTGCTGACCTAAAAACAAATACCTATACGATCCTTTTGCACATTCTATACTTAAAGTTTACTGATGTAGACATTAGTATAATGTATGTACTACCTTCAGGAATACTATTTTGTCGACTATAGCTTATTATTCATCAAAAAGACAAGTGATGTAGTATTCCGGTCACTATGCAGTCAGTAGTGTTACATTAATGAGACATTACCTTTAATTACATCACCTTAACACAACATGGAGTCAACTATGCAATGTCCGGCACAATAGAGTGAGAAAAAGTGTGGAAGTGGTAAATTAAGTCTTCTTACTTGGTCCTTGGTCCCAACTTTGTTTGAACCACTTTCTTACATTTAGATAAAAAAACTGGAGGCTAATTAATTAGTTAGCTCAGTAGGTTGCTATACCGATTAACCACGATAAACGAGGGACGACTGGATTATATTGGAATTTCCGGCACAATAGAGTGAGAAAAAGTGTGGAAGTGGTAAATTAAGTCTTCTTACTTGGTCCTTGGTCCCCACTTTGTTTGAAGTACTTTCTTACGTTTAGATAAAAAAAAAACTGGAGGCTAACTAGTTAGTTAGCTCAGTAGCTTGCTATACCGATTAACCACGATAAACGAGGGACGACTGGATTTTATTGAAATGTCCGGCACAATAGAGTGAGAAAAAGTGTGGAAGTGGTAAATGAAGTCTTCTTACTTGGTCCTTGGTCCCAACTTTGTTTGAAGCACTTTCTTACGTTTAGAGAAAAAAAATGGAGGCTAACTAGTTAGTTAGCTCAGTAGCTTGCTATACCGATTAACCACGATAAACGAGGGACGACTGGATTATATTTGAAATCTTTTTCTAAATGTTTTGAGGTTCTCTTTTGATGCTAATGTCTTATTAAGTGGGATTGCTTAACTTCCTGTCGCTGATGTTTATATTGTTGTTGCTCGTTAGCGCCTCTGCTGGTTGCAACCAAGTTGTGCACTCTATTTTGGCTCGGTTGTTCAAACTACCCGACTCAAAAATGATGAAAAATCATTCAATCTGCTATCACACCCATATTTATTTTTTGTCGACTGCTTCTAACGTTCTGTATTTAAATCTTATTAGAGGTAAATGTGTGTTTAATCGATGCTAAGGCCGTGACGATGAGATGTCCGCGAAGGCGGATGACAGCATGTGGGAAAAAGCTGTGTTGGTCGACAGGCTTTGAAGCGTAAGAATGAAGCCGAAAGCCACAAAGTGTGAAAGATGGAAAAATAAAATTTCAAAAATCCCTTACAGCGACCAAGACGGCTGTCTGCCATTCCAGCTGGGCTTATCCAGACCACCCCCCCCCCCCCCCCCCCCCCGGCCTTGCAGCCAATGATGGTGCTTCAATTTAACTGACTGGGCACAAAGATTTGTTTGTTTAAAACCACTAACCTACTTTTACAGCCATTTCTACCATTTCTACAGGCACAGTCTTTACTGCACAACTATTGGGCTTATGCAGCACAGATACACAAAAAAGGTTTGGACAAAAAAGGGTGTTTCATACTAAAAACCTCTTACTTTATCTTCACACGGATTGGAAAAAAGTATTTAATTGCCTGATTTTCATTAATCGAAATATGGTCATCGTATTGAGCTCAAATCTCAATATAGTTAATTTGGTTAACTGTATGCGTCTTTGTTTACGTGCTTTGTAGTGCAGTGTCTACGTAATCATGTCGAAGGTGCTCACACTGCAGCAACTATAGTATGCAAGATTGAGACCTAGCGAGAACACTAGTAGTGGTTCGAGGCTAAAACATCTTTGAACAATCGGCTTCAGTGCATATGGAAACACTTTATGGTTACATTACACCATGCTATATAAATCCTGATTCAAGTTGAAGTGGAGGATGTACTGTGAAGAAAATCAATGACTTCATACAAGAAATACTAAAGTAAAGCTCCGGTAGTGTACAGCCTCTTTTGCCCCCAATGCCATTGGACTGGAACCAGTGGCGGGGTAAGGGTCCATGGGGGCTCAAAGCAAGAAATTATATATGGCGTCAATATAGACAACATATAGACAACAAGCACTGACACTCACATTCATACCTATGGCCAATTTAGAGTCACCAATTTGGGAAGAAGCAGTCGTACCCGGAACTAACTGTGTGGCCAACATGCTAACCACAAACCCACCGTGTGGCCCGCCTTCACTTCAGTTCCCAAGTCGTCTGTTCATACAGTTGTATATAAGTACATCCAAGTTATTTGGATCCGTCACCACTTCCCCCAAAGCCTGGAACAACATCAACACTGTAACCGTCACATGAAAGGAAATTGTTCAGGAGCAACCCAGGAACCAGCATGTCTCACGGCTTCGGAATTGACTAAAATTTGTAGGTGCCATTATGGAGGGGAAAAAAATCTAGTTAGACGAGACAAATATGAGTAATTTGGCCATAATAACACGATGTTTGGAGGAATCAAACCAACTGCCAAACACGGTGGTGATAGCATCATGCTCTGGGGTTGTTTTGCTGGTTGATGCACAAAGTGGATGAGGTCATAAAGGATGCGGACTACTTCCAAATTTACTTCAAATTAACATAAATGGCTGCAACTTGGACATATTTGGGTGTTCCAACAGTACAATCACAAAAACACACTTTAGCAGATGGAAGTCTTGAACCAGTCATGATGTGCTATATATATCACTATATTGACAGTTACTATGGTACCCATTATGTCATTGGATGCTCATATCACCTGGTATTTCGGTACATGACAAAAAATAAAAAACAAAACAAAACTTAAATTATGTTAGGAAAGCAGGAAGTGAACAAATGTAACAGTTACTGATTGTAAAAGTACCAGATGGAGGGGTAGGATTTAATAAGCTTTGCTTCTTCCTACTCCTTTTGGACATGTGGAACTGTGAACTGATTATGGGATGCATTCAATTGTAATCTGATGCATGTTCAAATGAAATTAAACCATTACCATTACCATTACCATTACCATTACCTTGTGAAAACCCCCAACCTCATTCATTGACTATGCGTTAAAGCCGTGTCAGTTGTATGAAACCAACAAATGACAATTAACTCAATTAACTCAATTAAGTCAGGAAGAGTTAGCTAAATATCTTGCTGGTGATGACAAAAATCTGATCAAGACGAAACTTGGGGGCTATTTAACCAAGTATTAGTATGTATACAGTATATTTCAACCTGTGAGTACAATAACTGAAGATGTACTTTGTGTAGTCATTCCAGCCTAGGAAAGTAAACATCCAATAAATCATCAAGTGGCCCAAACTGATATGAGATTCATTCCCATGATGAGTGTACTTCCGACTTTACATCTCTTCTAATGTATGGATTTATGGACCACCAGTGTCGCTTTTCCACAACGCTGTATATTTTGGGAGCTCATAAAACCGTAAGAGCGCCCAGCATTCTCTGTTCCATATGGATAAAGCCTGGGTCATGCTGTGTGTGCTAAAAAGCAGCGCCAACTTGAGTAAAGGGGCCGGGCGTCGCTGTAGGATGATTACTAATGAGCTTCCTCTTGTTTGAAGTTGAAGTTATGTCTAAGTCTTCCTCAGAGCGGGCACCGAAGCGCTGAAGCTGGCACGAGAGCCAACAATAGCAGCAACCTATACTCACGTTATTGTCAGCATATGTCTGTGTTTAGGGAACAAAGCGAGTCAACGATGGCCTCCACATCTGGCCAGCAGTCTTGTGTTTTAGCTTTAATTCAAGTTGTGGAGCAGATGCTCGTGCGTGCAGCTTGTCAAACATAAATCAGTGTGGATACGAGATTGTATATTCCTAATGAAGCCGTTCACTCAAGATCATCTGTTCAATAATTTCATTCATTCATTCATTCATTTTCTACCGCTTTTCCTCACGAGGGTTGCAGGGGTGCTGGAGCCTATCCCGGCTGTCTTCGGGCGAAAGGCGGGATGCACCGTGGATTGGTCACCAGCCAATCACACGGCATGTCCAATAATTTCTTCTTCAAATTCTATTATTTTTCCATAGACATTTTCTTTGCCATTAGGACCTAGTTTCACCTCTTGGATGGATTTATTCATTCATTCATTTTCTACCGCTTTTCCTCACGAGGGTTGCGGGGGGTGCTGGAGCATGTCTTCGGGCGAAGGGCGGGATGCACCGTGGACTGGTCACCAGCCAATCACAGGGCATGTCCAATAATTTCTTCTTCAAATTCTATTATTTTTCCATAGACATTTTCTTTGCCATTAAGAACTAGTTTCACCTCTTGGATGGATTTATTCATTCATTCATTTTCTACCGCTGTTCCTCACGAGGGTCGCGGGGGGTTCTGCTGGAGCCTATCCCGGCTGTCTTCGGGCGAAAAACGGTATACACCGTGGACTGGTCGCCAGCCAATCACACGGCATGTCCAAGAATTTCTTCTTCAAATTCTATTATTTTTCCATAGACATTTTCTTTGCCATTAAGAACTAGTTTAACCTCTTGGGTGGATTGATTAATTTATTAATTCATTCGTTTTCTACCGCTTTTCCTCACGAGGGTCGCGGCGGGTGCTGGAGCCTATCCCAGCTGTCTTCAGGCGAAAGGCGGGATACACCCTGGACTGGTCGCCAGCCAATCACACGGCATGTCCAATAATTTCTTCTTCAAATTCTATTATTTTTCCATAGACATTTTTTTAGACATTAAGAACTAGTTTCACCTCTTGGATGGATTGATAAATTGATAAATTGATAAACAGGGAGCTGGGTAGATCGATACTGTACATGGCCCTACAGATTAACCACGATAAATGGGCAGGTCGTTGGAAGGATTGGCTGATTATTGGCTGCTGGACGGATGGTGTATGAATGGATAGATTATAGCTAGATATAGGATAGATGGGTGAATAGATACACTGTAGATGGATGGAAAGATGGACAGAAAAATTGACAGATTGACTGATAGTTGAATGGATGGACAAATTGATGGACGGACTAAAATCCCCTACATGCAGGAACTGGGAATTTCATTTTCTTCCCTGGCAGAGTGATGAATGTTGCTGAAGTCCAGCACTGAGATGTCACCAAACCACAGCATTTTTCCACTGTGGGAGTACTGAGATTTGTAATGACAGAGTGATGGCTGAGCAAAAAAAAAAAAGAGGGAGGGATACATGTGGCTATAAAATGAGAGACCCTTTGCGCATTTAGAATGTCTTTGTTTTTTAAGGGGGGTGGGGGGTGGATTCTAAATTGGGGTCGAAAGAAAAACATGATTGTATCATCCAAACAGTCGCTTCTCTTTTTGCTGATTCAGCAAACCACAAGTCCGCCTCCTCCGCTGCGTCACCCCACGCACACGGATGCGGAGATGCTGATTTCAACTCATTGCTCTCACGCTGGTCTTTAAACAATCATGTTCATTTCGTCAAATCGTCACATTTCTCACACAAATGAAGCTTTAAAGGCAATCAAGAGTGGATGGAGATGTTTTGCCCTCATTTACCACTTTGGGAATCAATATTATAACTTACTTATCAAGAACAAAATAGAGGTCAAAAGCGCCCTGGCAGGAACTTTCCTCCTCCTCCTCCTCCGGCAGCTCGGGTTCGCCTCTGGCAGATGAAGTGAGCAAAAATAATCCAAACAAAACCAGAACAAGAGACATGTTCCACAACAATCTTGGCACCATTTCTTCTTTGTTGCAAAAAAAAATAAAAGTATTCCCTGAATGGCTTGGATTAAAAACACACGGATACAAATGTTCTCACATCCCAGAGTCAGCTTTAAAATGAGCGCGATGCAAGAAAGACAAAAGAAAAAACTGCAGCTGGAGTCTTTGTGAAAACGATTTATAATGGCGAAAAAAAGAAGTTTCCTGTCAGAGTGTCAAAACATGTTCGAACGGGGGCAACAAAAAAAGGAGTTAAGAAGAAGCGGCGAGTTGTTGGCATTGGAAGATCTGGGAGCCCGTGGGACAAGCTGGACTGAAATGGTCCAGGTTTCATATTTCAACATGAGGAGTAGAAAAGGAGAGAGAGAGAGAGAGAGAGAGAGAGAAAATGGGTCAACATCCCAATTTGCTCCTCCCACATCAGGCTGGGAATAAGGGCAAGGCGGGTTGGGAAGACCGTCCTTAGCTGGGATCTTAAAGTTGGACTTTTATACAATGTAAGCTTATTCTACTGACGTCTACACCAATGTTCGATTGCTTTCACTCTGGATGCATTAATGGAACAAAAACACACTCATATCAACATATTACATTGTATGGAAAATTGTAAATGATCTTTCACTTTCACTATGAACTATAAATCTCAAAGCACTTTGACTCTGATGACGCAGCATCAGTATCTTACCCAAGGATACTTCGACCTTCAGGTTGGGAGACGACCATATTGCAACCTTATTGTAGCCTAGACCAGGTGTGGGCAAACTACGGCCCGGGGGCCACATGCAGCCCACCAAGCGTTTGAATCCGGCCCCTCCAGTTGCTTTCTAAGTATTTCAACTTTTAACATACAAACTGGCAACATGACCTGCAAGTCAGATGTCTTCATTCATTCATTTTCTGGAGCCTATCCCAGCTGTCTTTGGGCGAGAGGCGGGGTACACCCTGGACTGGTGGCCAGCCAATCACAGGGCACATATAGACAAACAACCATTCACACTCACATTCATAACTATGGATAATTTGGAGTGGCTAATTAACCTAGCATGTTTTTGGAATGTGGGAGGCAACCGGAGTACCCGCAGAAAACCCACGCATGCACGGGGAGAACATGCAAACTCCACACTCCATCGAACCCTGGTCTCCTAGCTGTGAGGTCTGTGCGCCAACCACTCGACCACCGTGCCGCCCGTCAGATGTCTTATTTAGTAAAAAAAAAAAACAACAAAACTGTCAAATTAAATGACATAATTTGATGTGGTCTGATGTTTAAAGTACTCCCGAAAAAAGGGACATAAGAACAAAAAGCTGTATTCAACAGTATAACACTTTTACAGATAAAATTAGACAAATAATTCAAGGAAAATTATTAACATAAAATAGTGTGTATGTATTAAATATATGTTCTGGCACCCTGGAAAATTTTGTTAACTCGAGTCAAAATATTTGCCCACCCCTGGCTTAGACCATCTTTATGTAGATCAACAATTTTAGTCCACATCCTCAGAAAGTTCTTTGCCATAAAGTGCCATGTTGAACATTCTCGTCACCGGTATAACACCGAATTGAACACACCAGGTCCCCATCCACACCTAAGTCCTTGTAACGATAATGAGTCACATGACCACAGGGAGAAATAATGCACGGTGTCCTGATGTATTTGAAGGTTTATGCATAACCGAAGGTTTAATCAATGACACAAAAACACTTTTGATTTAGTTATTTGTGTTTTTATTTGGTCGACACAGGAACAAAGGCAGCCCGAGTAGAACAGCAAGTCTGCGCCGTGCAGTTAACAGCAGCGTTGATATAAGGTGTTTGCAGGACATAAAAATGTCATCATGCATTTTATGGCTAGTCACAGGTCTCCTGAATTGAGTCATTTCATGACAAAAAAAAAAAACCGTTGTCAGCCAGAGACCGTGCAAGTGTTACTTCTCATGATATAACGGTGCTGACATCTTTTATTCATCACGACATAAACACGAGCACCAAATCCAGCTTTAAAACTTCGCTCTAAGTCACAAACAGACTAAATCCTGTTCAATTCTTCAGCAAGTCTAAATCCTAGCGCTTTTTGGTTGCCAAAACAAAAGTGGACTTTATTCAGAGGATTTACTTCTGCCCTGCCAAGTGCTTGTTAAAAATGCCCTTGGCCGTTTCAAGGGCGGCGGCGGCTGAGACGGGGATGTGAGGTGCAATGCCAGCTCCTTCCCAGGCTGGCCCGGTTGTTGTGTCGCAGTGGACCGTGGGAATGCTGAGGAAGATGTCGCTCTCACCAACGCGGAAGGTCTTGGGCGGGTGGGATGACCCGGACGTGGTTTCTCCGACTATCATAGCGCGGCCGTGTTTCTTCATGATGTAGACAAACTCCTCTGCTGCGCCGGATGTTGCTCCACTGGTGAGGATGATCAGGCTCTTCTTGGATCCGTACCTTGGTCCTGAGTCAGAGATGAAAATAGGACGTAAAGACTTTGGGGAGGGGGGGGGGGGGCACGGCGATCTAGTGGTTAGCGTGAAGACCTCACAGCTAAGAAACAAGGGTTCAATTCCACTCTCTGTGTGGAGTTTACATGTGCATGGGTTTTCCGATTTCCGGTTTCCTCCCACATTCCAAAAACATGCTAGGTTAATTGGCGACTCTAAATTGTCCATAGGTATGAATGTGAGTGTGAATGGTTGTTTGTCTATATGTGCCCTGTGATTGGCTGGCCACCAGTCCAGGGCGTTCGGGATCTCCATAGCATTCAATCATTCTACCGCTTATCCTCACGAGGGTCGTGGGGGGGTACTGGAGCCTATCCCAGCTGTCTTCGGGCGAGAAGCAGGGTACACCCTGGGCTGGTGGCCAGCCAATCACAGGGCACATATAGACAAACAACCATACACACTCACATTCATACCTATGGACAATTTGGAGTCGCCAATTAACCTAGCATGTTTTTTTTTTTTTGGAATGTGGGAGGAAACCGGAGTACCCGGAGAAAACCCACGCATGCAAACTCCACACAGGGTGGAATTGAACCCTGGTCTCCTAGCTGTGAGGTCTGCGTGCTAACCACTCGACCACCATGCAGCCCATCTCCATAACAGTTCAGACATTATTTAAGAATCCAGTTTAGCTGCATCATCGGACAGGACTTCGGTCAGACAATGGCCTGACGCCATGTTCAATTACCAGTGAGTTCAGGCAGCGTCTGGAGTTCAGTGGTGGTCCCAGACTGTCGGTCGTACAGCTTGTCCAGAACAATCTGCTTGTCGCCGTCGAAGAAGTAAGAGCAGAAACCTGCGATAGCTGTTGTCGGGCCACCAAGGTTATTCCTGCAAACGTAAGACAATGTGCTTTTACATAAGAATAATCATTCTTAGTGGCATAAGTTGTTAGTCTTTAGTGACCGTGAAATGCTTTATTATGTTCAATGCAACAGACAAGAACCCTTCCAGTGGAACCATAAAGGTTTGCCAACCTCAGGTCGATGATCATGGCGTCAGTGTTGACCACCTTGTTCCACACGTGCTCCACAATAATCTGTGCAATGGGTTTGACCTCCTCAAAGTCCCCAAACATGTCAAAACGTAGATAGCCGATGTTGTTCTCAAAAACATCCGTCTGGAAGGAGACTTTGATGAGCTCAATGAACATCTCTGGAGTATAATCCTGAGAAGAAAGACAAGAAAGGATTTACAAAGACCACTGACAGTGACAATTGTTACTGGTGTACTGGGGGTCTTACAATGGGCGGCAGGGCTGGGGTGTTACTGGTGGTTTTCAGACTCTTGTCCCCAGACAGGGTGTTTAGGTCAGCAGACAGCTTTTCTTCAAGGTCATTCTTGGAGACAACCATGCTGTACTCGCCATTCTGTAAGAGATCTTTCAGCTTCGCTGCGACATCAACCCCGATTCCCTCAAAAGCGTAGTTCTCAGAGATGAGTGCCGCCGACCCCTCAATGATGGCGGGCACTTTGGCACGAAGTTCCACTATCTTGATCGCCGTCGCAAGGGCGTCTTCCGCGTTGACTTCGACATTGGGCGTGACGCCTGTCAGCTCCCAGGTTGACCCGGTGATGGGGTTGATGGACTTTGCAGTTGGCAATGTTACGTAGAAGTCCGTGTCCGCCACTTTGAGTTTGTCTAGTTTGACCGAACCCCCGGCGGTCTTCTCTCCGACAACGGTGGCCCTCTTCAGGTTTTGGAGGCAGTAGGCAACATCTTCGGCAATACCCTTGGTGTTCTTGCTTGTGAGGATAATGAGAGGTTTCAGCGTGCCGTAGCGCTCCCCCAGCAGTGTGGGCATGGACCACAGCTTGGTGGTGGTGTTTGAGGGACGGTCGAACACGCTGTCGATGTGAAGGGCAGGCTCGGCTGCGGTGAAGTATGACACGATGTACGACATTCCCGTGATGTCACCGCTGCTCGTGTGGCGCAGGTCAAAAATAAGAGCTGAAGTCGGGAGGACTTTATTCCAGACCAGGTTTACCAGCAAAGAGCCGATTTTGTCGGCGGCCGCTTCGCCGAGAATGTGATCGATTCTCATGTAGCCCACGTTGCCGTCCAGGATGTCCAGCTTGATGGAGTTCTGGAGTACGGCGACGAGCTGCTCAGGAGGTAAAGCCGGCATCTCTGGTGCGACCACGGGGACGTAGTTGGGCTCATAGGAGACCGTCACACGTGGATCACTGATTGTGGTCTGCATTCCGGCGCTGAGGACTCTAGCCAGAGATTCCCCATCTGGGATATTGAGGATCTCTGTATTGCTGCTGGCTGCAGCAATGGCCTCCTTCATACCTTGGAGCTTCTCTGGTGAGCAGTAATTGTCAATAACGATCTTTACCATGTCAACGATGAGACTCGGAGAAAACCCAGCATGGATGAAGACAACATTTCCTAAAAGTAGAAGAGATCCTACCAGGAACAGAACCTTTGCCATTTTCTTCCGTGCCCTCAGCAGGTGAAACGACTTCCACCTGCGAAAAGGTCCTTTTGTCAAATGGCTCTGTTATGCCTGCAAGATTTCTGTTAACCCACTCATAAGAGGATTTAGCCCACAATAAACCTCTAATCGTATTATCCTCCTGTAAGCTTGCCCAGTAGGTGCAACAACCGGGAAGTGTTTCTAAAGATACTGCATTCTAAATTTGAATAAGGTGTTTTGAACAGCTATGTATAACTGCTTGTCATGTGAGGTGAGCAGTAAAATGTCTACAAAGAGATTAACTGTGATGAAAAGATCAAAACATGATTATTTATATGAAATTATTTCAACATGATTGACAGAAAACACGGAAAACATGACTTTGACTAACTGGATCCTATACACAGGCATAAGAATTTAATATTAGGTTTGCTTGGTTTTGGCGCCCTCTACTGGCAATGTTACATATCGGCTGATAATAATGAATCTACTTTATATGTGAATTCTACTTTGACATGTAGTGACATTGCTTAAAAAAATATAGAAACAGTAGAGACGCTGAAATGTATGCAATTATGTTCACAATAACATGACAAATCAATTATAGTTGCAAAAATTTTTTAATGTCTAATTTTTTATATCTGACTGCTGTGCCCCGCCCCGCTTTTATTCATTTTTTTAACTGTGTATTAACCAATGAATGCTGTATTTTGGTGTGTCTTCTATTCTGTTTACTTGCTTTATTCAACTTCATTTTTCTGTAAAGTGTCTTTGAGTATCTTGAAAAGCGCTATACAAATAAAATGTATTATTATTATTATTATTATTATTATTAAAAGACAAACAGCCTCAATACACTCTCAATTTACACTCTACTAATATGTATGGGATGATGTAGTACACTACTTCCATACAAAAGTATTGCAGTGAGCGCTTAATCCAAGTATGCATCAAAGTCTTATTACGTGCTGTGTTTGAGTGTTTCGCTACTGCTGCCGGTAACTTAAGCGGTCATGTCTGGGTCAGTTTGTAGGACACGTGGCATAGCTTTTAGCATTAAATCACACCCTCACATCAGAATAAAATGTTCCTTCACTGTGGATTTTAAGAACAAAGTTCATTTGGTTTGTGTAAACTGCTTCTGAACCTTTGAACCATCATTAGTACTGAAATGGGTGACAGCCTCATTTTAATAACTCAACTTTTGATATGAAGACTAGGCTAATAATAATACCCATTGTTTGTTTCAGACAGGAGGAATGAACACAAAACAAAGAATGCACAAATATTCTCGATGCTAATCTTGAAGCTGGCATAATCGTTTTAGTGAGTTAACATCTTTACGGTAAAGAATGCCAAGCAATATAGTTGCTAATCAGCTATAAGCTTTTCGGCCTCTGAAGACTCGAATTTATGAACTTAATGAGGTCGTTTTTCTCACTTTCTTTTGGTCTCCTTTTTATTGAAGAATATTTATACCATATTTGAGGATTGGGTATTTGACTGAGCTGACAACCTCCAAGTTAGCACTATTGGTCGTGTTGTGGTTCACATAGTAGCTGGCTGTGTTTGATTACATTTGATGTTAAATCACTGTACATGTTACTGTGAATATTACTATGGGTGTGCGATAATCGATTTTATTAAAACAATAATCGGTCCCGATAATTATTGGCCCTATTGGTATCGGCTGATATCGGTATCAGAAATTGAGACTTATAGAGACATATCGTTTTTTGTCCAAAAAGCCAATATTGGACATCCCTACATATTATCTCAACAATGTGACTGTAAATTGATACAGTAAACCTCGGATATATCGGACTCGGATATATCGGAAATTCGCTCACAACAGACAGATAAAAAAGAACCAATTTTTCTGTAATGCATTTCCAATAAAAATTCATTGCATATATCGGATTTTTTTATAACGGATTTCGCCTATTTCGGACAAAATCTCCAGTCCCGTTCCAATGCATTTCCATTAAATTTCCCTCGCATATATCGGATGGCCGCATCGTGGCGCTCCGATTCGCCGAATCGTGACAGGCCGCTATACGACGTCATTTGCAGCGTTTGCAGCGTTGCCTGCGCGTCCAGGTACATTGGAAACATAGTCAAGGAAGTGCCTTTTTATAACGGATAAAATCCGATTTATGCATAAAACGGACATTTTCCGGTATACGCATATAACGGATTTCGCTTATATCGGACAAAACCAGTGGGAACAATTGAATCCGATATATCCGAGGTTTACTGTATTAAAAAAAAACACAACAAATCACAGCAAAATTGAAAATAATATTTTTATTTATTTATAAATAAAAATCCAGGGTGTACCCCGCCTCTCGCCCGAAGACAGCTGGGATAGGCTCCAGCACCCCTGCGACCCTCGTGAGGAAAAGCGGTAGAAAATGAATGAACAAACGAATGAATGAATGAATGACAAATGTACAGATTTACAACCGATTCATAAGCACAATTCTAGTAATCATTTCAATAAGTGCTGCCGAATGAAATAATGGTACCGTTTGTGACTACCTGCATCCGCACTCCGCCACCTTCATTTCCTCGTACAAGTGTCTAATGGTGAGGCGTCCATTCTCTTGATACATGACGGTGATGGGGTCCAGTTTGATGGGAACACAACACGCCATGTTCGCCTTTTTGGGGTTCCTGATGTTCATTAGCGTTTGGATGAGGGCGTGTTTGGACGGGGTGGATTCATCCGTCAGTGGGTGGTAGCACAATCCCCGACATTCAAACGCATCGTATTCTGGAGGCGCCACAATCCATCTATCCCAGCCGATGTCTTTAAAGTTGACTTTTAGGGACGTTCTTCTGCAGTATTCCCTCTCTGCCTTTCTCCTCTTTCGACGGTGCTGAGTTTCCGGAATGTGGTTGGTGAGCCGATTCTCTGTGTTCCACTCGGTACCCGCATGGAAGATGGCGTCTTCTTCATGGAGTATCATCTCTCTTAGTTCTTTCTTGGCTTCCCTTCTCCTGCTGCTGAGGTCGTCTGAGAAGACTATCAAAGCTGCTGAAGTGTTATCTCCCAGTGACGCGCTCAGCATCAGACCAGTATCACCAGTACCACCACCGCAGCCATTCCCATGCACGACTACATCCAATGCAGTTATTCCGTGGCCTGACATGATTCCATTCTGTATCGCTAAGGTGACATCTAACGTTGCCCACACGTTCTGGGAGCTGCTCAACTCTTTGCTAGCTAGTAGCTGCGGCGTGGATTTCCTGTCACGGTAATCTGCTTTGTAGACATTGACGGAGGTCTTGAAACCGTGGGAGGCGGCCTCTGACCTGCCATTCAGGAGGAAGAAGAGCTGTAATTCAGCAGTGGTGATCCTTTCATGGCTGGGAATGCTGATGTTGAACAGCATCCTGTGCCTCGACTCGGAATGTGTGATATCTGGAAGCGGCATAGGGAGAAGTCAGGAGATTCATGCAACAACAGATCAGTCCAACCAAATCAGCCATGATGGTCAGAGGTCACCAAATGTTAGTTTTTACCCCAAAGGCCTTTCCTATATAATCTAGTCCACAAGTACAGATATCTGATGGCTAGTTGTCGAGGTATTGGGCTGTGGTTGGGACCCATGGTTCAATTCTCTGATCGAAGTAGCTCTAGTAGTACACTCAAAAAAGAAATGTTTAGCCTCAACAAAAAAAAATCAACGCAACAATTTCCATTAGTCTTTCTTAGTTATGACAACTTCATTTGAAATTGCTTTTGAACCGACAAACAATATTGCATTGCACGAATTAGCGTTTCGTTTTCACTCAAAGCTTATTTTAAGTAATGCTTACCGAATAATTGTTTTTAAATAAAAAAGAATAATAAGAATAATAAAGTTTTTAAGTTCGTAACTCAAAAAAATATGTTAAGTCAACTGACTTCATCATTTTATTCAAAGTAGTTTAATTTGTTGTCTACTTAATTATAATAATGCACACAGCTTTTTAACTTAATATTATATATATATATATATATATATATATATATATATATATATATATATATATATATATATATATATATATATATATATATATATAATTTGCTAAATAAAATAAATAAATACAATTTGAGTGTATATGACATGCTAAATTAAGTTCATGTAATAGCCGACATTATTATTTGAACATAACTTAAAAAATAAAGTTATATAAAGTAAAAAATAAATCAATTAATTACATTTTTTACATTGCATTTATGTATTAAATCAAGTGGTGTCAACAGATACTCTGAATTACTTTTTAGCGTGTACTTCAGTGCTCTACCAAGATCTCAGATAAATCCAAGAACTGGTTCGGATTGTGTCTAATTTAAGTGTCTCATTTAACACATCATATCCCAATTGGTGTTCCCCAAGGGTCTATCCTTTGCACACCCGCTTTTTTATCAACTTCCTCCCTCTCGTCCATATAGTATTAAGTAAGTACTACATCCAGTTCCACGGTGCCCGACAAACATTGCTTTATGGAATGGAAGGCCGTACCTTGGACACTGAAGCTCCGTATGACGTCCGACTGAGGGATCGCAGTGCTATCAGACGCGTACTTGTTATATAGCTCCATCATGAACTGCGGAGGGTCAATCTTGCCGTGTTCTTGCGGCACATCAGAAAGGTTGAGTTTCCTGAGAAAATCTTCTTTCATGGTGCCGAGGAAGTCTTCCATCCTGGAGTCCATGTCTTCCTCTTCCAGAAGATCCTCCTCTGATTGCTGGAAATAAAACCCCTCAAGGACCTCGTGGCTTTGGCTGACATTACCGATTGGCTTGCAGGTGCAGGAGCCTGTAGAAAGCAGCAGACTCAAACACACCTGAAATAAGAACGTTCTGGAATTGTACATTTTTAAAGGATACCCTTTCTAAGCCAACAACGTCGTTGCTTTGTGGTGGTAAGGTTTGACAAAGGAGATCCCAAATGAAAGGACCAAAGCAGTGAGGTCCACTCCCATGCTCCCAAGAGTAAACACGGGGACTCGTGTCAACCAAAATAGTAGCACACCCGTGCTTATCACAGCCATTGATGGCTTCTTTGCTGGCTGCTAATGAAGACACTGTAAACACTTTACGGCGATAATGAGGGAGGTCTTGGAAACTGTGAGGTTAGTTACACACAGACATGTCCATCAAATATCTTTTTGCAGCTTGGGGGGGAAAGTCTATTTAAAGTAACTTGAGTGTGTTTTTTTTTTCCGGATATTCACTATTAATATATCCCAGTCACCATTTTGCGCTACCTTAAAATCGTATTTTTGCGAGCCACACAATACAATACAAAATGTACATTCAATTGTTACAATATTCATTTATGGAGATGCTGTAATCATTGCAGAACTAGCTTAGCATTGGCTAACAAGCTAACCAAAATGCTTAACAAAATGCTGCTACAGGGTTCACATCACAAAACAAATACAAACTTAGCATTTCTTAGCAATGCTTTGATTTTCATTTTGAACCAATTATATGCCAAAATGTGATTTTTTTGGTATATGCTATCTGCGCTAAGCTAAAACTGGGTTAGCATGGAAAATAACTGAATGAAGAGGCAAATCTGACACTACTTTTTAAGCATGTCGTTATTGAAAAATATAAGATAATCAACATTTAGTACTGAACAAATGTAACAAAAGATTACATCATTAAATTAAATAAAAAGTTACTTTATTACCTTGACAAGCATACTGTAATATTAGTCAAGTCAAGACGACAGGAGCAAAAGTACTGCACATAACAAGTGATTATACAAATAGCGTTTTAGATTATTTACTGTACATATTGTATTGGATAACCAAGAGTAATATTGTATTAATACTGTTAATGTTTATTAAAATTAATAGGCAAAGGAAGCGCTCTTGTGCTACCTTAAAATAGTTTTTTGCGAGCCACACAATACAATACAAAATGTACATTCAATTGTTACAATATTCATTTATGGAGATGCTGTAATCATTGCAGAACTAGCTTAGCATTAGCTAACAAGCTAATCGTAGCTAGCCCTTGCTAACCAAAATGCTGCTACAGGGTTCACATCACAAAACAAATACAAACTTAGCATTTCTTAGCAATGCTTGGATTTTCATTTTGAACAAATGATATGCCAAAATGTGATTTTTTGGTATACGCTATCTGGGCTAAGCTAAGCATGTCGTTATTGAATTTCTAGACTTTTACGAGCAAAGTTTGACTTCGCTAACAACAGTTTGTTTAGCCCTAGCTCGACCCAAAATTATCAAAACGTGGATACAAGCTACGGAAAACAACAAAACAAATACAAATTGGCCTTCATTTGGCAAACATTGACATGTTTTTAAAACTATGCTACATTTTCTTTCGTTTTGGTCTAAGCTAACTGGGCTAAGCTAAAGCTGGTTCTAGGCTATAGTTCTGGAAACGCAATATCTTAATAGACAATGTACACATGTACTTATCAGTCAGTGCTATTGACTAACTTTGGGACCAAACACTGGAATTGACTGACATGAGATCAGATTTAACACTCCAGCACCGAACTCTGTACGTCATGGAGATGGACGATAGGACCGCGGGTTCCGGGGATCAAGCCAATGTGTCTGGGGACATTGGCCCGAGTCTGGCCTATCTTCATGCATTTTTGTCTTTCAACCCTGGCTGGATTCATGCAGGCTTTTGTAAAAACAAAATCACTTTCAGTGGCCCATTCATGCGTAGAAAAGTACCCACTATGGTGTCTCAAAGTGATGGATGTTAATGACAAAAAAAAAAACACTGGCATGGATACGTTAAATAATGCAGGCATTTGTGGAAAACAAACACAGTTGGGAGAAGCAAACTTGAGAAAAATCAGTTTTTGTTGGCACGTACAAGCATTGAAATGAAAATTTAAAACAGTTGTGTATTACGTTAAACATGTCCGCTTAACATTTGCTATTTAAGTAAGTATGAATCAGTCATTTTAATGTAAATGTCTACAGGGTACCTATAATGGTAAAAAAAAACAGATTTGTTAATATTAATATGACATTGATTGTGGTCAGATCTGGAACCAATTAACCGCAATAGACAAGGGACAACTGTATCCCTTTTAATGTTGAGATAATCAACAAATGTAACAAAAAATTACATCATTAAATTAAATAAAAAGTTACTTTATTACCTTGACAAGCATACTGTAATATTAGTCAAGCAGTAGCAAAAGTACTGCACAAAACAAGTGATTATACAAATAGCGTTTTAGATTATTTACTGTACATTGAAAAACTGTACATACTGTATTGGATAACCAAGAGTAATATTGTATTAATACTGTTAATGTTTATTAAAGTGAATAGGCACAGGAAGCGCCCTTCCTGCATCTCCTGCAATGTTACAAATGCACAGCAGGTGGCAGCAAACACACAAATGTCCACTCTGTTGCAGCTGCAGCAAAACTAGCTGTAAAAATGCAGTTATTATTATATTCAATATACACAAATCATTACCTCTCAGGCTTGTAGTTATATGGGAGGTGTTAAATGACTTCAATTGTATATAAAAAAAGTTACGTTGAAATAATGTAAATGAATTGTCAAGTGTTCTGTGTGAGTCTATTGACTTCAGTCTTTGACTTTTGACATCATACAGTCACCAAAGCTGTCCAGGGCTCATAAAAGTAAATCCTTCCTGTCATCACAGAAGGTCTGTTTGGGGAAAATAAAAGGTCGGTTTCTACCGACAGGCACACGTATCCACAGACATGCCCGGGTAAACCTTGAGTACCATATTCCGATCAGGATCCAGGAAAAGCACACTGAGAGGACTCATCTTTTCTGGTACGCAGCACGGTTCTGGAATACCCGGCACGATTCCCACAGCTCTGACGATGCTCTGGATTGTGGCGTGATTGGAAGGTCGTACCACCTTGTGGGGGGAGTAAACAGGAATAGGCAAAGCGTTGAGTGGGTACTGTGATATATAATGTACTGTATGTTTGTTACAATTAGCGAATAGGACCTGATACCGGGTCCATTCATTCCAATGGTACTCGAGAGGGTTGAAGTCAGGTTATATTTAAGTCCTTACACACCAAATCCATCCATGCATGGTTTATGGACCTTGTTTATTGGGTAGAATCAGGCTAGACCAGGAAAGAGCCTTCCTCAAACTCAAATTGTCTAAAATGTCTTGTGAAGATGAGGAATTCCGAGGTGCTAATTGGTTGATTATTGGATTGGATTATTGGACAAACTAAGGGTGCTGGTTTTCCGAAGAGTCAACACCGTGAGCAACCATGATACTTGTCGACCGTTCAATTGTTAGCTTCTTTCTCGCAAGGAAACAATGATTCAAGAGAGATAGAGTGTCATTGGAGTTGGAACTGGATTTGGAGTATCAGGAAAAAGAACATGCAAACACGCAGATAGAACACGCAAATACTAAATGAAGAACCTGGATCTTCAAACTGTGACCATTAATCAGTGGCTGTAGTTGATTGTGTTTACTATTTACTTTTGATGATAAAATGATAAAATGTTAGTTAAAAAGTGTTAGCTATTCTTTCTGAATGGATGATTCCCATTCCCATGACTTCCTATGAAAACAATGGATTTTTACAATATTCGGCTAAATTCAGTTTGTCAAAGGTGTTTCCTTGGCTCACCTTAGGGATCGGGAATCCACAGGATCCAGCGCAGTAGTAGGCGTCAAACGACTTTGGTGCTAAAACCCACTCGTTCCATCCAATGTCAGCAAAGTCTACCCTGAGGTAGCGCCGCGAGCAAACTCTGGGCTCGCTCCACTGTCTCCTCCTCGCCTTCTTCATCGTCCTCTCATCAAAACTCAGCACCTGGTGTTTGCTGAGGGACTCGCGATCCTTCTGGTTCTGCTTCCTTCCTGATTTGGTCTTCGATTTGGCAGGGAAGTAGGTGCTTTGCCACAGCTCGTGGTTCTTTAGGGTGCTGAACTGGACCTCTGGGATGTCGTTGGTTTGTATCTGGAGATGGAGCTCTCTCCGGATTCTTGAAGATGATGCAGTTGAATCCTCTTTCACTGTGAAGGGTCCATACCTCTGGAGGGTGGCCGCCACGCTGTTAGGGTCATTTATAGCTTGGTCATCAGCATAGAGAATAATGAAAGGCATATTTTCCGAGAGGCGTTCCTGGTCGTTTGGACTCCTGTGTTGCACCGCTCCTAAAAGCAAATCAGATTCCACCATGATGACCTGATCTTTCACATCCCTGCCTTTTCTCACTATGCTCGTCACATCCGCTGACTGCCAAGCTCCTTTCTTCATGGAGCTCAGAGTCATGTTTCCAAGAAGCGTCGCGGAAGCAGAATTTGGAAACAATCCATGGAAGAGAACCAAAGGGTGACGGTGGATGGCGGCGGACGGGCGGTGGGGTCTTCGGAAACACCCCAAACGTTGGTGTTGACGTTTGTAGAAGAAGTGGAAGGAGGCGGAGAGGATGACCTCTGAGTCTTGGAGGGACGATAGGTTGAACTGGAACATTTCTTTTCCATGCAACATTCCTGGGAAATGCAAAAAAAAAAAAAATAGGAAGAATGAATACTCATTACTCTAGTACTGCATTTAACCATTAAACGCATCGTCTAATGCAAGCTACTACGCTACTCTTAGTCACCAGGGGGCATAAATGTTATCTGACTGATACTTTATCTACTAATTGATATCTGCATGTTGCTATGATATGCTGTGATAAATTAACTGCTGCATTTATTTCAATCACTGAGTATTCAGACTTAGCAGCATCATTTCTCAACGGATTCAAGTCCAATCAAAGGACAAAAGTCAAGTGTAAGAAAAGTATCTAAGTATCTAAATGACCCGTACAGGCGAAACTGAAAAGCTCCCACATTTAAAATGCAACATTAAACTTACAAGCGACCACTATACTGTAAAACCCGGGATTTACGGGTAAATGAGCGGATGAACGCATCACTCACTCGGGACGGATGTGAAGCTTCTCACGGTGTTTCCCTCCTTGTGGCTGCTCGTCTCCTTGCTGTACCTCTCGTAGACTTTAAACATACTGACGGAGACCATGTCCCCGCTGCTGGTGCTTCCGTGCGTAAAGACGCTCCGCTCCGACGCTGCACGACCACTTTTACGCACGGCTTCTCCCGCATCCTCAGACATTTTACTCCAAGTGGGCTCCAGGATCATCAGTACATGCAATGTTTGGATAAACCATTTTGCCATGGCTGATCCGGTGGGGAAAGTTTCCATAGAAAATGCGAAATGAAAAAAGCGCATCCCGGCTCACATTAACTCAGTGTTATCCAGGTAGTCCGCATTTGGAGTCCACGCTGCGCGGCTGTTGTTGCTGTGGGAGGAGAATGCAGGATGCAAAGCGATACTGCTGCTGGATGACAGGAGGTGACACGGCCCCCGAGTTTTAAAAACTGCTCCAGTTCTGCAGTGATGTGGGCTTTAAGGGTGGCTGCGCAGTGCCCACGCCTATGCAGCTGGCCTTTCAACCAGGGTGGGTCCTTATTTCCTGATGGTTTGTGGTCAGTGGGCAAAAAAATAAGTATCAAGTAGGAAATTGCATACACCAAAATTAGAAACTGCAAATTGAGAGGAGTTAAGTCAACTCAACCAGGCTTTTTTTTTTAAACTATTTTTATAGAACTCTTACCAAGTCACAATTAATTGCAGCTCCCTCAGAAATGATGTATGACAATGTTGGGAGATATGAGTTCACTACCACTGTAAAACTGTAGCTGCCCCCAAATCCCATGCAAATACGCCCCCCATAGACTGTAAGCCGCAAATGATGATAAAATCAGAAAAATTATGTTATTAAATTATTCTTATGCTCCAGTTCACTACCATGGTAGGCGGTAAAGTTTTCGATACACTGCCCCCTGCAGTTTTGGAGCAAACGCCGCAGAGAGTGTAACATCACACACGGTGTCTAGCCTTTACACAGAACTTTAAAATCATCACACACCAACTTAACACTCAAAAGGTAGCTAAGAAATATACAAGTACCAATACAAGTTTAAAATGAAAAAAAAAAAAAAAAACAAGGGCTGCACGGCGGTCACATGGTTAGCGCGACCTCACAGCTAGAAGACCCCGGTTCAATTCCACCCTCGGCCATCTCGGTGTGGATACGTGGGTTTTCTCCGGGTACTCCGGTTTCCTCCCACATTCCAAAAACATGCTAGGTTAATTGGCGACTCCAAATTGTCCATAGGTATGAATGTGAGTGTGAATGGTTGTTTGTCTATTTGTCTATTTGCACTTTGAGAAAGAAGCTGAGAAACACTATTGATTTCAATCAGGCCAGGTTAGGATATATGGGCAGCCAGTATATAACATTATGATTATTCTTTATAAAATGTATTTTTGTTTATGTTTTTGAGTGTCTGTCTCATTTCCTTTGGGAAAAATTCCCAAACCTTTTTAGTAATTGTTGTGATGGTAACATTTTAAAACATGTTCTTCAGTCTTCTTCATTGAATCTCACACTATATGGTTGACCAGGTACACTATACAGGAACGAAATAATACGTCAAAAATTGGGGATGGCCACACAGTCGCGTCATTATAGTGGATTGATTCCCAGGCATCCACGCCAGACTGTATATAAAGCTGTGAAACAAAGTGGAGAGTGTCGCAAGAGACTGAAGTAAATAGCCATTATTAGGCGTTTTAAAACAATCATTAGCCTGTAGTGCCTGTGTAAAATCTCTATATGGAATAAAAGCCTCTTTGCCTTTTGCTGGGCAGCTGGCCATTGCAAAGCATACTGAAGAAAACGTCTGATCTTATCTTACTACGGGAGTTATTTGGATGGTTGAAAGGCTGTATTTCCTTCAAACTTCATTTCAAGGGATCACCGGAGCATGAAGTCGTCTCATAGAAGTAACATTTCGAGACGTTCTCGATGTCATTATTTAGAGACTCATTTACACATTTTCAGCTTATATGACATCATAGATGAGTCATATCTCCACCTTCTTCTTCTCCACGATGACTATTTGCCTGGGGTGCTCATCAGAAGGACAGACGAACCCACCATGTTTCTTTTGGCCCAGTACCCGATCCTTCATCGTCCGCCCCCCCCCGCCCCTTCGTCCCCCTTTTGATTTGTTTTCATACTGCTGGCTGGGGCTGAATGACCATTCATGCTTGCTGCTGTTGGATATGGAGGGCCATGACATCCTTTCATATGATGCATGCCAAGGAACACACACACACAGTCTAATGGATCTGAGCATTTTTGGTGGACCAGCTCCATGAAAATTAATGTCCACCTAATAAAAGATAGGATGTCAAAGGTCGTGCAAGGCACACATCGTGAAAAAGGACTTGTCCGTGGCAAATACGACTAAAATATGATTGCAAATCACTGCATTTTGACATATGTGCACCTTTTTAACGTCATGCCGGTAGGCCGCTTCAAAGTCTTCATTTGGTTTTTGGACTTGCTGGTGTGTTTTGGATCATTGTCCTGCTGCAGAACTTTAGTGGGTTTCAGCTAGAGGTCACAAACAGATGGCTGAACATTCGCCTTCAGCAGAATTCATGGTTCATGTTCAGACCGTCACACTACCGCCACTGTATTTTACTGTTGGTGTGATGTTCTTAGCTCCATTCTTCTTTAGGATGCATATTGCATTTTCATACACAAACAAATACACAAAAACTACAAAACAGACTAGCATGTCTGACTTTGCTGTTCTGTCTAGCAACAGACTTAGTTTGACGGGTTGTCAAAAGTCAAAAAGAATTTATGAGTTTTTTTTTTTTTAAAGCTGAAGCCCACACACACACACACACACACACACACACACACGAGAAGCGACTGTCAATATGCGTGACTGTGTGACGGATGAGTCGGAATGTCTCCCATGTGAACAGCTTTCATCAGTTACTGGTGATGGCTCTCCTTGAGCGTTTTGGTGTAGTGCAATTTCCCCCCCAGTCTACCCCAAAGGGGGCCCTCCGGACCGTTTATCCTCGGAGGGCCCCTGCCTGAGAACAATCATCCACTATACATGTTTGTCAGTTATTTGAAAAATTGACAACAATTTCAAATTGCACTTACTATTCACATTTCAGGCTGCTGGAAAATATTTGAAAAAAGCCAGCGGAGGAGTGCATGTGTTTTGCGTAGCGTTGACGGCACCAGATGCTCGTGTTGATTTCACACTCACCCTCGCACACCGTCCTCCATTGTTCACTCTGGATAATGCATCAAAATTAAATGTTTTCCTACTGGAACATTCTGCACCACGTTAGGGGAAAGTCCTTCAATTACATGATGCAAAGACTGTAACGTAAAACGGGCCTGCAACAAATCTACAGTTCATAGTATTCAATAGCTATGCAATATCTAGATCAGGGGTCTCAAACATGCGGCCCGTGGGCCAAACGTGGCCCGCAGGACACAAGTTTGATATGGATGCTGTATGGTATCATGTACCCAGAAAAAATTATTACGTTTGATTAATGTTCATGTTAAAGGTTAAATAACTGTTAATAGTTATCCTCCCTATCCGTGTGGAAGTGGTAAGTTTTGGGCTATTTAAGTTTAAAGGAAATAACTTGAAGGCTACCGTTTAGGCCGCTAGCTCTCTAGTTTGCGAGTTAGCATGTGTCTCAAGACCCTGCAGTTGAGCAATATGTTGTAAATAAAAATAGTATAAATGTGACTATAGTCGTGTTTTGTCATGTCTACAGGGCTCTAATAATGCTTTGTTCATTTTAATCTGAAAAAAATAATTTGTCTACCCACCAACTATATGTGGTTTCTTAAGTTTTTATTATTTGCCGTTTTATTATTATTATTATATTTATTTATTTATTACTGATTGATTGATTTTCTTTATTCTTAATTTGTTTATTTATTTTTCATCTTATTTTGTGCAGAAAAATAAAAATTAAGATATTTGAGAACAGGGGAATGTTTTATCAGAGCTTTTATTGTAGAAAATCGGAACCAAAGCACTGAAAAAGTTTCTATTTTCTGTTTTTCATAAATGCGTTTTTTTTTTTTTTTTTGAAAACCTGATGCGGCCTAGCCTTGCCCAGACCCTAGCTCCAGTGGCCCCCAGGTAAATTGAGTTTGAGACCCCTGATCTAGATTCTGTGCAGTCGGGTGCTGGAGCTCTAAAACCATCCACCATTACATTCCCTGTAATGTCCCACAGTTACTTTCTACCTTAATCGACTAAATAAACTCAATGACTGACACAATGTCCTTTTATTGCCGTGCCTTTGTATACTTTCTTTATCCTTCCTCGTGAATTACATGTCATCTCAGCGTGTTACTTTCCGTGCAGGAGGATACTTTGTCTGTCAGTGACTCTGTCGCTCACACACAATTTCAAACCAGTTTTCCAGACAGCCCTGAACTTTTTAAAAAGAATGGAATTAAAGTGCATTACAGACTCTCAGTTCTTCTGGCCAGGGCCATTGTTTTCATTGGCTGCCTCGCTATATAAGTCTGCTGAAACAGGCCCCCCCCCCTCCTTTTTTATGTCTATAAATGGACTCTTTGACTGAACGCTCGCACTAGGTGGTGAATTTAAGAGGATAGAGTCAGGGGTCGGAGATTTATGCTGCACATTTATACACGCTGATACATTTAGTCTGATAGGAAACAGCAGGACTAATGCAAAGCAGTTGTCATGCTGTTTATTGAGTATTTTAACCATAGACCTGAAAACAACTGGAGAGATGATGACAGTTGTACTGCTAATGAAAGAAGGGAACGACGAGGCAGCATGGCGAGGTACTACAAAATGAGTGTACTCTACTGTAATAGTCAAGTGCTTTACATACGGTCTGTTTTGCTATAAATTTGACTTTTGAATTTTGACCTAGCTGCAACCCCTGAAGGTCAAATTCAGGTTTGGAGAGCATTTAAGAGAATGTAATTCCACGCTTTCCACATTTTGTCATCCCTGGATTCAAGCATTTATTGTCTAGACTGCTTGGTGTATTGTGTTCATTTGTTTTATTCGGCAATTTAAGCACCACAATACTCCCCGTGGGAGACATATGAACCACAATGGAGCTGGTCGACATTCCAGTAGCATGCAGAAGCCAAGAGGAGTTGTTGGAGTTGTGAAGTTGGTCTGAAACAAATGCAGTAAAAACACTAAAAAAAAAACACACTTTGGAGATCAGTCAAAACTCTCTGGGAAAATATGTCTCAAAAGTCAAACAAAAACTTGGGAAACTTACCAGAATTAGAAATTAAAAATGTAAATTATATCCGTGGAAGTCGGAACGCTCCGATCGATCAGCCACCGAATAGTATCGGCTTATCATGTGATCGCCATATGCTGATAAGTGCCTTCGCAAAAGCCAATCATATGGCTAGGAATGTGGCTAGTACTATTGCAGCCTGCAGTGATCCATGTATGCAGGGTACTGTCTTGCCCTAACTAACGTCTTGGGCAAATATTTTCATACTTACAGCATAGAAAACCTTTCTATGACTTTATGAATACAATTTCTACTATGAAATAACTCCTCTATAGTCACATTTAAGCTCCTGCTATTCTTTGTTTACACCATATTGCTATTGCGCTAGCTACAGGATTGCTGCAGGGACACAAGAGACAGCCACGGCTTAGCATAGCATGCTAGTGAGCTAACCAGTTAACCTCCAATGTATTCATGCAAACCTTAAGAAAGGGTTTCAAAAGGAGTGGGGAAAAAACTTACCACTTCCACACTGAACAGGAGGAGACCTTTTTTCATTGTGTTAAGATAAGGTAATGTAATATAATCACGTCTCATCAATGTTTTGTGTCATTACTGACACGTAGTGATGAAAATAACTAGTCTTGTAAGTGGAGCTCGCCACATCATGTAAATGAAAATATGAATATGAATGTAAATATCGGCAAAAAATGGGACATGTTTACTCTTTTGATTGTTTACTCTTTCTAATTGTGTCATGGAGCCTTTCTCTGGGTAAGCAACCCCACTTACTGTCCTCAAACCAGCAACCCCCTTTGTAGTCCTGACTCAATTATTTCTGTAATAATAGTCACAAATCACACACTCATGTTGCTCCAAACCATCCCAAGACCCAACCCCCAAATCCCTGACATCAGATATTCCAGATGTAGTGCCACATGATTGTTAAATGTCCACTCAAACCACACTACACCGAACCCCCCCGCCAAGAAAGCCTTCATGAAGTGACACGCAGGAAGTCCCAACGCACAGAACCACTTACTTTTCTTTCACACTTCCTGTCATTCTGTTGTTTTTTTAACGTTCAAGTCCGTCTCTGTGTTCTCCCCATCTCAGCCAGACGTGATTCTTCCTATTTCCATACGGACTCGGTTTAATGTGTGGCATCACAATGAACTTTATGACACAAGACATCCAGTGTCATGTTGAGCAAGGCTAAGATCTGACGGGGAATTAAACACATTTTCCCAAGCGGCAGTAAAAAATAACTCTGAAGAAAGTACCCTGCCAACTGTTCTAAAACATGATACCCTGGTAAATGAGAACCTCTTGCGCTAAATAAATCACATTTGAATTGGTCAAGGTGGTGATAGTTGGAGTTGAAACCTTTTAAATCTCTTGCATATGATCACATTTACGTAATGTCCCGTAACATTGACTTTGGAATAAATTTGATTTCCCCTAATGTGACGCTAAATGAAAACATGTGATTGGAATAAAACGTATTGCAAGTGAGCGGGAAGGTCTTTAAACGGAAACGACTTTTGATGCCTTTTTCTATTGATTATTAAAGCCACGAGTGCTCATATCAAGGATTTTAACAAGATCTAATGTTAGAATATAACATGATTGTTACAAAACAATTAAAAGATTTGAACAATTAAACAATTTTGCACAATAGGAGATTTTTTATTATTTATATTATTATTATATTCTATATATATATTATATTATTATATATATAATATATATTATATTATTATATATTTTATATATTATATCATATTATTATTATAGATTTTTTTTTAAATTGTATGTTAATATATTTTTTATTATAATCATAAATTATTTTTATTATTTTATTATTATTTAAATTAAATTAAATTATTATCATATTTATTATACTTATTATTATGAATTTATTTCTTATTCGACAGGTCAATTGTTAACCAATGGGAACAGGTTATAATATAGCAATTGTTAATATCATATGAAGGTATTGGGGTCAATATATGGAGTTATTTTAAAGCATAAGTTCTTAGAAAGTCATGCCACATTTGTTTCTCGTATAACCGTAATTTCCTCGAATGTGTTCCTCATTAGTCCCGTTGAGCTCCAAATGATTGTTCCATTCAAATCCGAGGCATTGTAACAATAAATACGCTCACATCAGCAATCGTTTTCAGTTACGCGACGTCAATGTGAGCGATGTCACCTTAAGTGATAAACGCGCACAGAGCTGCCACTCTTTCTTTCAAGTCATTGTTTTGCTTTTTATGGCCCGTAAATGTACCCTTTGGCTCACTTTCACAGATCTTATCCGCCATGTTTCCAGATGGAGCGAGCGACTTTACCAGGAAGTGCCAGATAAAGTGCATACACACACACACACACACACACAGTATCAAACAGACGCCACATGAGCGGCATCGTGCAAGGTGAAGAGTTAAAGAGTCCCCTCGGGATTTAAAAGTGAGGCCAAATAGGAAAGTGAATAATCGGCTGTTTGCAAACAAGAGCTGCAACTCTATGAAGATTGCAGATGTCCACGTTGCCTTTCTTCTTTTCTCATGTCTGCACTTTAAAACTTCACAAAATGTACAATAGGGTTTTGTGTAGATCTGATGTGTGACCGAGGATATTACATCTTCATCACAAGTCATTGAAATAAATCCCAAAGTTTGTCTGGAAGGAAATATGAGGTGAATGGGAAAGTTCATTCATTCATTTTCTACCGCTTTTCCTCACAAGGGTCGCAGGGGTACTGGAGCCTATCCCAGCTGTCTTCGGGCGAGAGGCGGGGTACACCCTGGACTGGTGGCCAGCCAATCACAGGGCACATATAGACAAACAACCATTCACACTCACATTCATACCTATGGACAATTTGGAGTGGCCAATTAACCTAGCATGTTTTTGGAATGTGGGAGGAAACCGGAGTACCCGGAGAAAACCCACGCATGCACGGGGAGAACATGCAAACTCCACACAGAGTTGGCCGAGGGTGGAATTGAACCCTGGTCTCCTAGCTGTGAGGTCTGCGCTAACCACTAGACCGCCTGACAAAACAAATCCTAAAAACTAACGATATAACTGTGGAGTTAATCCTTTAGACCAGCGGTGTCCACCAAAGGCCACATACTGAAAAATGAAAGGATGCTAGGACCATAACTGTCCATAATTAACACCATGTTGGAACATAGGGATGTCCATGAGTGCACTTGGTACCAGGACACCCTAGGCTGCAGGTCTACATGATTCTGTCCTCACATGGAAGTCAACTATAGGTTGACTATAGGTTGAAAGTCCATTCCAGGGTGCTGGATCGAAGGGTACCGCCATTGGTCAAACCTCTGCTACAAGAGGTCCAATGTGGTTTTCCGGGAACACTGGACCAGCTCTACACCCTCATGAAGGTGCTGCAGGGTGCATGGGAGTTTACCCAAGTGGTCTACATCGATTGTGTAATCGATTGTGTCCCTTGCGGCACCCTTTGGGGGGTGCTCCAGGAGTACGGGATTGGTGGCACGCTACTACGTGCCATTCGGTCCTCGTCCAAATGGAGCAGGAGTTTGCTTCGCATTGCCAACAGAAGTCGAACCTGTTTCCGGTGAACGTTGGCCTCCGCCAAGGCAGATTCTGTTCACGATTTTCATGGACAGAACTTCTGTTGAGGTGTCGAGGGAGTCTGGTTCAGGGCCCTTAGGGTCGCATCTGTGCTATTTGTGGACTTGCTGTCTCGGAATCAGCAACTGCACAGTACAGTGGAGCCTCGGTTAAAGTACGCTCTGGTTAGCGTTCACATACATTTCCCGGTTAGCGTACAATGTGGCATACAACTTTTTTTTGTAATCAGTGCACTGTGTGAGTCCAACTGCCAAAACTTTAGCATGCTCGAAACCAGAACCGGAAGTCACTGTCCCCCAGCTCTGACATCATCAGCAGTTGACTGTAGTTCTTTGCTTTCTAACACAGTGACGCCACAAGTCTCATCTTTTCTTATTGATCACGGCTGCAACATAACTCGCTTTGTTCAACCCTGAGCTGATTTTCCGTTGCTCTGTTTTACATCTCGAAACAAAGAGAAATGAATGAATACAACACAACCGAGGAGACATCCATCTGCTCTCCACGAGTTGGACTGCCTCTTGACTGACAGCAGCCAGAGACTCAGCAAGATGCCTGCTTTATTTCATCATGAAACTTTTACGTGTGGAAAAATAACAAGACGTGGAGCCGAATGGGCCAAAAAAGAGGACAAAAAAAAAAAAAATGTAGAAAAAAAAAACAACCCAGACCTGGGAGACAAAAGGCGTCTGTTGTTTTGAAAATCAAGGTGAATTTGCGACTTGGCAGAGTCGCCGCTTAAAGAGAATTTGTGGTCAAGAAAAGAAAGTCAGGGTTCTATTGTGCACATTTTTATGTTAGCTTCTAAAGTTTGGCTTTAACACCCGCAAACTTCCCTGCTGTGCTTAATGACCTTTTTTTTAACGAAATGAAAATAAATGATAGAAAAATCATTCATATGCTCACCAAACTAGAATTAAGTAAGGATAAAAGTAATGTCGTCCAAGGTGACATTCATCAATCTCCATTTACAGGAAGTGTGCATGTACCAGGGGGTTGGGGGGACTGGAAGGGTGCAGGTCTGGACTTGATTGGGAGGCGAGTGGAAAGACGGACAATTTGTCATCATTTAGGTGACAAGTGGTCTGACTGACGCGCTCCCTCGCTGACCTCTCCTCGGGCTTTGAACTGACAACACAGCGCCTCGTGTCACAGGGTGTTTGCAGGTTAAAAAGCAGAGCAATGACAAGACGGGAAAGGTGGGGACAATTAAGAAAAAAAAAAAAAACAGGGTGTCTGGCTTTCCATGGGAAAACTTTTCTTTTTATTCGTCATACTGAATCATTATACAACAATAGGGTGGCTCGGCTCAGGTCAGGGTTCCTGGTTCGATTCTCCAGCTTGCGACCATGTTGAAGTACGTATACTCCTTTACCACCCAGTTGGCTACTGTAACACGGTAAACACTGCTTCTTTGTCAGCAAACACAAAATGCCCTCCCCGAGTGATCACGACAGGGCGCCGGCCTCATGGCAGACATACTCAGGGTGGGGTAGTCTCTGTCTTATGAATGTTTAATGAGCGGGGAAGGAGGAGGAAGGGGGGGGCTTTTCCCACAACTTAATGAGGGATGCATGTCGACCCGTTACTGACTGCCAGGAATGGAGGGAATGAAGGAAGGTGTGTCTGAATGCGAATCAACCACTTTTCTACGACTGTGGGATGCCTGTCGTGTATCTGCATGTAAGAAATACATTGCAAGAAATTAACTGGATCCCTTTCATTATCCCATAGGCTTTCATCTGGTAATGCTATGCTGCAGGGGGTTGCCAGAGGTATAGATAAGCCAATTTATATGAAAAAAAAACAGCGGCTGCATATACCAGGAAAACTACAGTACTCCTTCTTACCGTCTGATGTGAACGCTATAAACACCACACCACAATTGCGTCCCCATTCATTATAAAATACCATAACTTAAATACAATTTTAGCTATCTTGCACACACAGGATCATACAAAAACCAAGTCACATTGAACACATCAGTCATAAGGAGATATTCTAGGAACAAGAGTTGCCTCTGTTGTTGCACACTGTTATACAATATTGCACTTAACAAATTAGTCGCTTTGCTCTGCGCTGGATTGAGTGTGACTCCTAATGACTCCCGCGAAGGTGCTAAAGAAAGTTGGGAGTGCCAACAATTTGTTAAAGAAGGTGATAAACACTTTAGTCCATGTAGTCCAAACACATCAAGAATATGTTCCATGCATTCATGTTCATCCATTTATGTATAATTTGCATTATGTTTTGCATGGTTTTTGTTTTTTGTTAATATTTCTGGGTGTCTGGAAACGGATTCATTGACTTTGTATTACTGACCGGGAAAAATTACCTCAGTTTTCATGCATTTTTTTTGTTTTTTGTCCAACAAAAACCGAGCTACCACTGTATTGTCGTCCCTCGCTACATTGATAAAGTTACACAGTTACACACTGTTACACAATGTAACAGTGATGACACATTAAATTATACTACATTACCTTCACTATGCCTCCTCACATTCTGTGTGGAAGTGGTAAGGTTTGGGCTTCTCAATTTGTCTTTCTTCCCCGCTCCATTTGAAACACTTTCTTAAATTTGGAATAAGTACATTGGAAAGGCTAACTAGTTAGCTAAGTAGCTTGTGTCTAGCCGTCTCTTATGTCCCTGCGGTGATCCCGTAGCCCGTGCATTACAGTTGAACAATGTGTTGTAAACAAAGCACAATGGGAGTATAAGGATGAATATAGGGGAGTTATTTCATGTCTACAGGGCTCTGTCAAAATCATCAAAAATGGCCGTTATAGCCAATTTCTAGTTGATGATTGATGACATAATTGGAGGGAGACGTTTTGTTTTCTAGATGGACAACGTTGCAACTTTGACCCTTGAGCAGTTTGAGCAGTTTGTTTGCACAATCCTGCTAACAAACCAAGCAAGCAACCCGGCAACATCAATCAATACTTAATGTTTTTACTTTGTGCTTAGCGCTGCTAATAAATGTTCACTTTCCATCTCGCTCTGTTTTGTGCTCCCAACGGTGTCTTTCACCAGCTCATCAAAGCCGTTCATTAACATGATGCGGTCCATGTTCCAAGCATGAGCTCATCTCAGAATGAAGAGAGAGACCCGGCGCTCATGAAAAGTTACGGTGGTCCAGTGCGTGATGATGTGCCGAGACCTTTGGGAACGTGCATGCGGAGGAGATTCAGGAGGTAATCTACGTTCTCACCTCTTAAAACAATGTTTAAAGAGACTGAGACACAAAGACGGTGATGGATTGAAGTCAGGAAATCTCTTCCCGACTGATCCTTCAAAAAGGCCTGCAAAGCTTTTGGAGGCACATCCTCTCGGCACCCAGAAGGGGACACGACTCAGACACTTTATTAAGATCTCCAGTCATAAAGCCACTCAAAGACCTTTGGATCCACAGCCATTTGGACGCCAATTCCAATAGACGGCAATGAAAGTGCTTGATGCATAGCATACATCTGGGATACAGCTTTAGTCTTCTGTGTTGGAGTCCAGTGTTTTCTTCCTCAGTGGGCTTCTTCAAGCTTGCACACATTTTCACAGAACTGGACTTAACAGAGAGAAATTCTGGTACGTTAGAATTTGAAGTAGGATTTCGCCAAAGAGCTATTGGCTGCAGAAAGTGGCTGCAAGTCTCGAAATAGTCATAAATCTATAATTTGGTGGATTGGGTTGCAGTCAGCATTACCAGACCATCCAGGTAGATCCATGACACTGCAAAGTTCTAATTCAGCAGTATTGTTTTTCTCCAATTTCTCCCATTTGGGGTTGCGTTCACACGTCATGTTTGGTTCAGTTCAAATAAACTATAGACCAGGGGTCTCAAACATCAGTATGTGATTCATTGTATTCAATAGCTATGCAATATCTAGATCAGGGGTCTCAAACATGCGGCCCGCGGGCCAAATGTGGCCCGCAGGACACTAGTTTGAGGCCCCCGCCTTGATATGAAAGTTTAATGTTAGTGCGGCCCGCGCAAGTTTGATATGGATGCTGTATGGTATCATGTACCCAGAAAAAATTATTACGTTTGATTAATGTTCATGTTAAAGGTTAAATAACTGTTAATAGTTATCCTCCCTGTCCGTGTGGAAGTGGTAAGTTTTTGGCTATTTAAGTTTAAAGGAAATAACTTGAAGGCTACCGTTTAGGTCGCTAGCTCTCTAGTTTGCGAGTTAGCATGTGTCTCAAGACCCTGCAGTTGCGCAATATGTTGTAAATAAAAAAAGTATAAATGTGACTATAGTCGTGTTTTGTCATGTCTACAGGGCTCTAATAATGCTTTGTTCATTTTAATCTGAAAAAAATAATTTGTCTACCCACCAACTGTATGTGGTTTCTTAAGTTTTTATTATTTGCCGTTTTATTGTTATTATTATATTTATTTATTACTGATTGATTGATTTTCTTTATTCTTGATTTGTTTATTTATTTTTCAGCTTATTTTGTGTAGAAAAATAAAAAGTAAGATATTTGAGAACAGTGTAATGTTTTATCAGAGCTTTTATTGTAGAAAATCGAAACCAAAGCAAAGTTTATTCATTTTTCTGTTTTTAATAAATGCGTTTTTTTTTTTTTTTGGAAAACCTGATGCGGCCCAGTCTCACCCAGACCCTAGCTCCAGTGGCCCCCAGGTAAATTGAGTTTGAGACCCCTGCTATAGACCAAATTTGAGTATTATTTGAACTTTTTTTTAGTTTTGTTGTTACATTTCTCCGCAAAATTCCCCTTGCAGTTCCCTGGGTTACACAGCTGTCCCATAAAGTTGTCCTTGTCGTATCTGGGGATAATACGTCTGTGTGTGTGTGTGTGTGTGTGTGTGTGTGTGTGTGTGTTTGTGTGTGTCTGGAGCTTGTTACTTTTACCACATACTCTCTAACTTGTTAACTGCAGCCCATTTTTTTTGACCGGAGTAGCTTTGCTCCTTTAATAAGATTTGCATGGCTGAACATGAAGTCAACAAACAGCGAGATGGCCAGTATGGGATTGTTTCACATCACTGGAGACCTACACGCACCACAGCTCCCAGTTCCCCCTGCCTTCTTTTTTCTTCATGCTGCGTTTATCAATAAAACAGCTTAAAATTCAGGTGCAGGTCTGGAATTTAAGCTTCAAATGTGATGTGAAATACCTGGAAATTGACATAAAAATACATTAAAAAATATCTGTATATATATATATGCCATTGAAAGGTAGCTCAATAATATAATGGACAATAAAACCCTTTAAAAAAATCATATTTTTTATCTTTTAAACGCTATAATAAGCCTCTTATATGCATTTTAAATTCTATTTTACACATTAATATACAGTTGCAAGTATACAGTGTCAGTATTGCACTTACAAATCATGCAGTTACACAACATTATGTCTTGTTGTAACATCTTCTTGCTGGAAAATGTTGAGCAAATTGACATGAGAGACAGCGCCCTCTGCTGGATCGTTAGCTTTGGCATTCAGTCTTCTCTGCAGATAGCGCCGTCAAACCTTCTTTCTATTTAAATTATTAAAAAAATAGTTTTTTTTACAATTTTTAATTTCTTTTATGAAATCATTGTTCTTCTTTTTTGTTTTTATGAAATAAAAAATAAAAAGAATGTATTAAATGCATAAAACTATACAAAATAATAGATCATTTTCAAAAACATTAAAAGGAAAACAAAAAAAATGTAAAATCATCATCATTAGTTTATGAGTGAAGTTTTTCAAGTAAAAGTAACTAATTAGGAATGAGTGTAATTTGTTGACGGAAGAAAGGAACAGGAAGAACCAAAGTAGGTCAAACCCCATCAATGTTACCTTAGTGGATGTGACTTTTAGTGCTCTTTGGTCCCTCCACCCTTCAAGCCTCATTGACCTCTGGGTCCTTTGTCTTTGTCTTTCCCGACTCTGTGGGGTTGTGACGAGCAGGTGAGGAAGTAGAGTGGGTGCCGCCATTCTTGTTAGCAAACGGGGGGGGGGGCATTTAAAGCAGATTCTATGGACTTGGCTGTGCTATAAAGCTTCCCTTCATGAGCGATCACAGGGACAAACCCCACGTCCGACTGTCACTGTGATGCCTGTTGCCCGGCTTGGCCAAACACAGGCCCCTGGAATGTGAGTGTTTAATCAGAGGACAAATGCCATATTTTGGACGAGTTTGTTTTTACGACCCAGCAGTGGTGTGTGATTGCTGTTCTGTGTGCGCTTGTGTCGAAATGAATTTGTGCAGAAGTTACACGTGTTTACTTTATGTTTGTGTGCATTAATGCTTGTGACAGGCTCAAGTGTAGACGGATGAAGAATGTATATGTGCCAGTCTACTGTGTGTGTGTGTGTGTGTGTGTGTGTGTACATGCAGTGCACTGATAATTGTATACACCTCTCTTTAAGTTTATATGCATTTGTGTGTTTTCGGCTGTGTGCCCAAGTGGCCACCCATGATGCTTGTGGGGGCCTCAGAGAAACACAGCTTGAATCAACAGCAACACAAAACACATCAGAACCCTTCCGAGTTTTTCTATATGGAGGCATTTAGTGGTGCCGAAAATACACACGGCACATACATGCACCATTCAGCACACACTAGGAACTATTGTGGGCCCTGTCTTGCCTTCATGCATCCATCTTTATGACATTTCAGTCAAGTCAACAGTGAGAACCTACTTTCTTACTGAAATGTAACACACTATTAAAAACATCAAGAACCTTAGATTAACATTTGTAAAACTGAATAGAAAATCAAGATAAAAAGTGTATTGAAAACATCTGCCGAGTCAGGGGTTCCACTATATATGTATTCTGAAAATGATGATATATTTAGAACAATTAATGTATCTTTGTTCATCTATTTATGCTAGTGATTTATAGTGACAGACAAATTATGTCAACTTCCACTAGATGGAATTGTTATTTTGGTATTATATACACCAGGGGTCTCAAACATGTGGCCCGCGGGCCAAATGTGGCCCGCAGGACACTACTTTGAGGCCCCCGCCTTGATATGAAAGTTTAATGTTAGTGCGGCCCGCGCAGGTTTGATATGGATGCTGAACAGAAAAGATTATTACGTTTGATTAATGTTCATGTTAAAGGTTAAATAACTGTTAATAGTTATCCTCCCTATCCGTGTGGAAGTGGTAAGTTTTGGGCGATTTAAGTTGAAAGGAAATAACTTGAAGGCTACCGTTTAGGTCGCTAGCTCTCTAGTTTGCGAGTTAGCATGTGTCTCAACCCCTTTTATTGTAGAAAATTGGAACCAAAGCGAAGTTTTTTTTAATTTTTTTGTTTTTGTTTTTGTTTTTAATAAATGCAAAAAATAGGTAGGTGAGAAGACAACATAACATAATTGAGCATGTATGTCTTTCGCTGTCCAGCAGAGCAAAAAATGTTGGCGGAAATCAAAGTGATGTCTGAAACAAAGATCATGTGTCAGCTGTCTATTTTTTTTTTTTGACAGGAAAAATAATAATATCTAATGTGGTAGATGAAATGATGGCGTGAATACAGTAAGTGAAGAAACAGTCAGACACGCCCACGCGTGCCCCCCGGGGGATGCATGGAAAGATAATATAATGTAATGTAATATACATTATAGGATGAAGATGACACGTGTGCTGAAGTAAGAGGATGGATTGCATGAATATTTCTTCATAAGTGACTATGCACTTTTGGCCTAATAAAAGACTGAAGGCATCTACTTTTCATGTCATAAAATACAACTTTCTAAGTGTTTGGAAAGTGCTGTAAACATTTATGGTCACCTTTTACAGTCTTGGCAAAAGGAAAATGTGCAGTTGCGAATGAAAATAAATGTCCCACTGTAGTCTGTACGGTCTTCCCAGCCAATTGAAATGATATCCAAATTGCATGTTGATTTATGGTGTGTTACGCTGGAGTTATGTGGTTGAAAAACATTTAGGGGAGCTGTTTGTTTGGATGAGAATACGTTGGAACAGGTTGCATGTTTTTTTTATTGGACTTTTTTTTTTAAGTAGTGTGCATTCAGGTTGAGACAAGCAATGATCTATGAAAAATTAGAGTGATCTATTGCAAGTGATATATTGACACCCTCAGCTCTGTACTGCCATCTTCTGGCATGGCACATTCATCAATGTCACGCTACATAACCTAGCAAGCATTTCAATGACATATAAAAGCATACTTTAATTGCCACTATTTAAAAGCATCTTGACAGTACTTTTTATGGACTTCTAAATATGGTTTTTAACACTATTAGAGCCCTCCAGACATGAAATAACAGCCCTACAGTCACCTTGACACTTGTAGTATTATTCATTCATTCATTTTCTACCGCTTATCCTCACGGGGTACACCCTGGACTGGTGGCCAGCCAATCACAGGGCACATATAGACAAACAACCTTTCACACTCACATTCATACCTATGGACAATTAACCTAGCATGTTTTTGGAATGTGGGAGGAAACCGGAGTACCCGGAGAAAACCCACGCATGCACGGGGAGAACATGCAAACTCCACACAGAGATGGCCGAGGGTGGAATTGAACCCTGGTCTCCTAGCTGTGAGGTCTGCGTGCGAACCACTCGACCCTCGTAGTATTAATAAACAGGAAATAAAAAGGATAAAAATCCCTGCATCCTTTGACTTTTTCATATGGACAATTAGCGATTAGCGTGCTAGTGTGCCAGATAAAAATAATTTTTCATGTTAGCTGCTTTTTCTTTCTCTTTGGGCTTCATCAATCTTCTCCATCCAACCATGTCTTCTGCATCTGTTTCCCCTCACACCTACTACCCGAATGTCCTCCTTCACTACATCCATAAACGTCCTCTTTGGGCCTCGTCTACTCCTCCGACCTGGCAGCATCCTTCTACCAATATATTCACTATCTCTTTTCTGGACATGTCCCAACCATCTCAGTCTGGCCTCTCTGACTTTATCTCCAAGGCCTCAAAACATGAAATTTACCTCTGATGCACTCATTCCTGATCCTATCCATCCTGGTCACTCCCAATCTTGTTAGTGCTACTCCAAAAAGCAAAGGGGCTTTTATGAGAAATGATGGACAGACACAGCGCTGAGATTTATAGGTGAGGTTTTACCTGCTCACCCTCGGAGAGTCATTTGCTCAGACACGGGATGAACAGATGAATAAGGAGGACAAGTAAACCATGAAGAGGAGGAAGGGCGAAGGGAGTGTAAAAGTGAAAACGACCGGACAGAGACAAGCGAAGAACCCCCTTGGAATTCTTTCAGTATTACGCCTTTATCTGGACGTTTCCTTAGACTGGGTCTATTTTCTGTGAACAGTTTGCGTACTAATGGGTCTTCAGGGGGCGGTTTAGGGGAGGAAACGGCACCTATCAGGGGAAAACACGGACTGATTGAGGGCATGACAGAAAGTGTAGGTCTTGTAAAAAGCGTTTTTCACACCGACTGATGTTAACTGCTCTCACAAGGTGGAGGGTCTGAAGCTCGGTGTGTTTACATTGGGTCTCCTGAAAAGGGGAAGAGATAAATTTGGATCATCCATCCTCACGGTGCAGACAGGTTGGATTTATAACATGCGTGAGCTCTACATCATGCGTGCGTCGGATACTCCTGCCGCGAGGAGGAGAATGACAAGTTGATTATTGCCTCCACAATTCATTCTCACAGACCGTACATGTTTTCTTCATCTTGGCCAGCTCAGAGACCCGCAACCTCCAACATGGATCCCTCGGCGGAATATTCTTAAGTATCTTCTGCCTGCTTTGTTCACGGTGCAGATGGAGTTCTTACTGTAAAATAACAGCTTGCACCGTTTGATTTATTTCTTCAAACCGTTTTCTCATGCTAATATGTTTAGCGCTCAGCATCAATGGACTATGTTTTACCCATCAACATCCATGTAGACTCGCTCCTTTCCTGAAGTCCCTAATTTGACGCTAAGAAGCTGTGTAAGGTCGTTGTGATGAAGATCCAGAAGGAAAAAGTACCAGTTGATTTATGCCCCCCTACTCCCACTTGTGGTTCTCCACGCTGAGAGGAGCCAGTTATGGTGGTAGTATCTGAGAAGGCCTCAGGATGGAGATCAAATATGTCCTCCCTGTGAAACTGCAGAAATTCACAGAGACAAACGAGTCTGGGCTTCTGTGGATAAGCAGAAGAAAATGGCTGCTAGTGGAACTAACACACCTGGATGATGATGATGATGGACCGGACCGGACTAACGCCGTACTCCCACTGGACCGTGGGAGTGATTCCGCCTCTCTCTGACATGTGTCCGCCGTCACTTCATTATATTGTAATATTTTTTCTGACTTTATGAATTATTTTCATTATTTGGATGCATTCCTACAATGAAAAATGAGGGTGAGGAAATCATACATTTATACTGTGGACTACTGGGCCGCTTGTCCTCATTAGGGGGTATGCTAGAGCCTATCCCAGCTGACTTCACGCAAGAGGCGGGTCACACCCTGGACTGGTCGCCAGCCAATCACAGGCCACATATAAACAAACAACCATTCACAGTCTTTAAAGAAAAATCATCTTGATCCTTCTGCTCTTATTATCATTTTTAAAGTCCCTCATTGCTCATGTCTGCATCTGCTACAAATATTATTCCTCCTTCATCACTGAAAATCTCTGTGTTGAACTATGTACTGTACGTCTCGGGCCTAAACTTTGCTGTTGGGACCGGGACATTTTTTTCTTGTTTGATTCTTTCCACAGATGGGGAAAAAGTCCTGTTTAAGAGCTAAAACTGGTGGTGGAGGTTTAAATTATTATATTTGTCTTTTGCTTTGTACTGCATAAAAGGAAACTACGATTTGAAGACAATGTGCATGAAATCATTTTTGTTCGTGCATTGCCATATTTAACTAGTGTCACTCGGTAGAGCACAGTGATTATTCATTTATTGATTGATTGATTTAAAGAGGGAACAGAACATATTCATGAACATTTATACAAATGTAAATGTTTATGGTAAGGTATACATACAAGACACTATGTAGACTAAACACAGTAGGACAAACCCAAGGACAGTAGAGAAATATAAAAAGAAAAAGAGACATCCATATTGCACATCCTCACATCACACAGAGTCCATCAGCATTTAGCAAATGCAACTTCTATTGCTCCAACTTCTATTGCACTTAATGATTAATGAGTATCAGGATTAGGATTGTGGATCTCTGTGGCTATACGGTATACCCTTTTTGTGTTGGGAAAACCCAGTCAGGAGATGGGAAGACCTGGGTTCCATTCTCCACTTGGACATCTGTGTGATTTTGTATGTTCTCCCCATGAACGTACCCTGCCTCTTGCCCAAAAACAGCTGCTATATGCTCCAGCATACCCGCGAACCTAATGATGATAAGCGGCATAGAAAACAGATAGATGGAAAAAAAACACAATTTTTTGCATACAATCTCCATAATCAGGCCAGTTGTTGCAGAGAAAGTAGTCATGTCTGTGGGTCACTAGACATGTATACAGTAATATAAATGAAAAAAAACAATACAATTTTATATTAACTTATAACCCGCAAGGCATGCTGGGAAGCCCACACACACACTTTCCAACCAGAAGCTACCCAGAATGCCTTGCGGATTATACATTTCTATGTTTTTTTTTTGTTTAGCATGTACAGTTTACATTACTGGGTGGCAAAAAAAAACATTTTAATGGTGTCGTTTACTCACTAATTGTGAATGCATCACACATACTGTCTTTCCACTGTGTGTTTATATGTGCCTTTAAATGCCAAATATTATTTAATGCTAAGCTAGTCACCGCTAGTAAAATGATCAGCTGGAAGCACAGACGTAATGACTTGTGTTATTACATACTTGGGGATTTTGTGCAGTTGTTATGTAAATACATGCCACGCTAACCTTTTAATGATGTTTAAATCCGGTTCATGTTGATGCTATTGCTCTCCTCTGTTTTATTAAATGAGGTTTCATGTTCTAGTTGTCAAAGCGAGTAAAGCTTTTTACCCTCATTTCCATCTCAAGTCCTCGCCCGGGGGGGGGGCTCCTCGGTCATCTCATCAGGTTGTTTTGCTTTCCTAATGCAGTGGAGACATATGATGATCATTTCCGTTGAAAGAGCTGCAGAATTCGTGCCTCGTGTGTGTCGAGCAGCTTCCTCTTGGGGACGACCTCCCACACGGAACTTTGTTGACACATTACGGCTTTGCCGTGAGCGTGTATATGAATGACCATTCAACCTCCAGTCATTCGTTTGACATTTTGAACTTTTATTACCTTCTGACTGCTTCCTTTTTTCATTGACGTCCTTTCAATTTCCTTTTCAAGCTCCGCTGCATCACTGGCTCCATTTTGAAAGGTGGAATTCCTTAGCTGTCTGCTCCCTTAGAATGCTCAATTACGGTTGTTTTCATTACTAGATGCTTCTGGTCAGGGTGTAATTATTATTGGGATATCCGTTTACAGTCACTACTAATAGGATATTTGAGAATAGAATTTGAGTACTTTTCCCCCTCCCTTCAGGCGATGCTTGGCACTGCAGTCCTTTTAAAGAACAACATGGTAATTTGAAATAATGGCGGTCAATTTAACACATTAGCATTATGCCTTTGAATAAAGAAATGGCCGAATGAGAAGTTGACATATATACATCTGCGGGCGAATGCAATCCTCCAGCATCCATGGCTGTCTCTGGACATAAGCGTGCGTCACAGTAACGCACCCCAGTGGAAAATGTGACTCGTTCACGATGTCCTGTAATGCAGAGAAAGGCCTTTGAGGCCTGCCAAACTGCATCATTGTGCCCATTTGTCTGGGTGGTGTTTCACACGGCTCCGGCATTTACCAAAAGCACCCACTTCCATGCGCTGGGGTTGGGAGTCTGAAATATAAACTTTTATAGTTTGGGAGTTCTTACTTACATCACGCTAGGGACAACGCTAGGCCACACAGACGTTGATCTTGCTTTGGTGTGTGTGTAAATATTCCTTGGTGCAGTAGCCATCCATCAATTGTAGCTGGGAATAATGGGTCGCACATCACCATTAGCATATAAAAAATATGCATGCAATTATACTGAAGCAAATTGTACTGTACTGCAGCGACGGTTGTATTGTGTATTTGTGAGCTGCTGTTTCGATTGTGGGCTGTAGAGGGCAGTAATGGTCTGCATGCTGGGTTACATGGCTTTTAGGAAATAAGTCTGTAGAAGGAGAAAGGAGACACACCTACAAAGTGTGCTCTCGAAGTGGTGACGTTCAGCCGCCAAAACTTTACATTGATGAGACAGGAGCCATGCAGGAAGTACGCTGTCAAAAACAAAGACCTCTCCCAGTGCTAATGTGTGAGTCTGCTGTATGTTATGTTTTATTTATATGTAATATTCACTCATCACGGTCATGTCTGCAACCAAATAACAAACGAGGTATTACTGTACTACTTCTTTCTTGTGTTTTTTAATAGAAAAAGTCATTATAAAGATACAAATCGGACTTTTCCAAGCAAGTTATGAATGAGTCTGTATTACTTGTTTAACATTTCCATAAGTCACTTGCTCTATAGGTCTAATAATGAGGCTTTGATGACCGGCAAGTGAAGTGGGCACGAGCTATGAGTACATTTAACACACACGAATGTCACGCTGCCTTTCGCAGGCACATCATTTAACTGTGTCGGCCTCTATTTTATTACGTTCATTGACATTTAGAAACAAATGCTCAAGGAAACTTTGAAAATGACCTCAGAAATGTAAAACCGCACGGATTGGCATCAAGCACAGCAACTTGCTTTAATAGTAAGTGAAAGGATGGAGCTTGATGCAATTCAGATTTATGCCAAATTGTAGTATGCAAACTAGAATGGCAGGGTACCATATACCGACAATACCCTTTTGATTTTAGGGTATTTGTGTGTAATATTGTATCTGCTCTTCCCATTGGAGCCCCTCCAAAAAGTTACATGTAATCAACTAACAATCAGTACACAGCCTTGTGTACTGTGTACAATGATGTCACAAGGAAGACTGGGAAGGGATATCCATCCATACTCCATCATCCCTCCATCAGTCATCGCCACGTGCGGTGACCTAAGCAGATTCTTCAGAGGTCAATACCGCGCTGTCCGTTTCTGTTTCTCTGCTCACGAATAAACAGAGGCCAGTGTTTGACTCTGCATGTCCTGCAGGGCGATTCCACACACACACACACACACACACACACACACACACACACAAACACACACACAAGCGCACACTCTCACACAGCCTTGGGCCGTCTCCACTGGCATAATTAGAAACATTTGGGATCATTTGCAAAGTTCTGATGGGATCCAGATGCACTACTGGGTTTTTCACCGAAATACAGGAACCCTTATTTACAAGGGACTATTACTGGCTCCTCTTCACCCAGGGAGGTGCGCACTGGTGTCTCTGTTGCCCACTTTGTCCTTGATATTCAAACTGGTGTCTCTTTTAATCATCCATATTGAAGTCAGACTCATTTTAGAGGCTTTTATTTGAGTGAGAAAATACGATGCTTCCTCAGGCAAAACATTAAACATATGTTTAATATCATGATGAAAACACGGCCGCGGTCCAATATAGTGTGGTCTTTGGTTTGGTGTATATTCTGGTTTCCCATGGAAAAGACAAAAATATAACACTATATACAGTAGGAACACAATTTTAGCAACACGATGCTGCCACCTTGTGGCCACAGGATGAGCTGCAAGTATTGGAATTACTGTATTAGAATGAAGATGTTTTAATTATGTTTCCAAATGCTATCTCTTAGGCCAGAACCCTTAAAGAGGCTTCTCTGCTTTTTACTGGTGTTCGGTTCTGTACCCACCCAAGGTTGGTGAAAATCCAAGAGTAGGGAAGTCCACATTTTCCGGTTTGGGGCCACTTCTCCATTCTTTTTGTTCAAGTAGCTCTAACAATGAAAAGTTGCAGTAGAAAAAAATGCATCCTGAAATGAACACTTTGTTTTGTTATTTTGGATTACTAACATTTTGTTACAAAACAAGCATATTGAATTAAGATTTTCTCACCTTAATTTGTGTTTTTGTCTCCACAAACCCACCACTAACATCCACAGTCCGTCTGCAGTCACATATTCAGCTTTGCTTCTTTAGTACACTGGAAACACAAATGCAGAAATACCTGAAGTATACTGAATCAGGCCATACAGTACATGCTTCCATGCTTGTTTACATTTATTTCCAAATGCTATCAATCAAAACAAAACATCCTCTAATCCTGCTATCCCCCAACCGCAGCTGTTTGGTTATGATGTGAGCATCACTGACCTGCAGTCATGGAGCAGAAGGTTCTTTGTCTCTGTTAGCGTGTCCTGTCTTGCCAGGAAGCAAAACACTGCCTCCGAGGTTTGTCTTGTTGGTGCTGTGTGACACTATGACTCGCTCATGTTCCTGTAAATTGATGGATGGATGGAAGGGTCCCTGAGGAAAAGGAATCGGGTGAAAATGCAGTGGGTGCAAACATTTTGTGAGGAAATGCGTGGGTCTACCTGGTGAAGGCCGACAGAGCGTGAGTCGAACCACTGGGGGTGACGTCTTGAACAGCTTTAGCACTTTCTACCGTAGCAGAAACAGGAAAAGTACATTGTTAACTTGAATAATACTACATATATACCATTGGTAGTATTTATGTGTGATCAGAATATCAAACAAACACTCTTTGGTAGGGGTTTTCAAAGTGTGGCACAGTGAGCCTAATACAACACGTCCCCAACTCCTCGGGGTCCCACTCTCACACTTTGAAAACCTCTGCTCAGACGGCAGGTTTGATTGATTATTTTAGCGTAAAGGTCAACTAAACCGCCTCGAAAATATCCACAGGAAGTAAAACTTAATCCACATACTGGATAAGACAACTCCTTGAGTGACTGGCCGTTGATGGCTAAGAGTACATCTCCCTCGTTGATCCTGCCACTCAGCTGGGCCGGTTGGCCGGGGAAAAGCTGTTTTATTCGGATCAGACTGCCAAAGTCCGGAATGGGCGGGTCCAGCTCACACATAATGAAGCTAAAGCCCAGACCGGTGCCGCTTTTAGTCAGGGTCACTTCCTGTGTGTGGCCTAAAGAAAAATGACAGACAGTTCTCAATCTTAGTCCATCACAGGTATCAAACTCTAGCCCAAAATTTGAAGAATTTCTTCTACTCTCTTTTGCTAAACACACTTAAATTTAACCTCCAAAATGTTCTCTGAAAAAGAAAAGTTCTGCAGTCAAAAACATGTAATCATACTGCCGTAATTTCCTGTTTATAAACCGCTTATGTCCACATCATAAAATGTCATATCGTGGCTTGAATGAGTCCGTGTGGACCAATCACGAGCTATGAAAAAACCATTGGACAGTCACACTGTGGCATCTTACACAGAACACTAAGCTCAGCACACAGCAGCTTAACACACAGAAGGTATACCTAAGAAATATACAAACAAGCATCAATGCGAGTCAAAGAAATACAACTACTTTAACGTTTTCCCATCATGCATTTAATCTTAGCAAAGCATTTCATTGGAGGAAAAGCTGCATAGAAAATGGATGATGCTGCAAAGCTGCCTCTGTCCACCAGAGGGAACTAGAGGACCTCAGAGCCCAGAGGGAGGCTGACATCATTGGAGTGCCCATCATCAGGCACTGAGGAATGCTTTGCTCGGATGCAGTGTATTATGAGAAAATGTTAAAAGACGTGTATTTTAAACTCGTATTAGTACATGTTTATATATTCGGTACACTTTTTGAGTGTTTGCGGTTTAGCATTCTTTGTAATATGTTATATTGAGTAATGACTTCCCGAGATATGATATATGGGTTGATAAGCTTGTTGTGAGTACACTGATAGCTGCCAAAGAAAGAGCTACTACATCCTTACTAACTCGCTATTGGCGAGATTACAACTTTGTCATAAATTAAAGCTGCAGGGTTCAAAGTTCAAGAAAAAACTAGTGGCTTATACACTAGAAATTAGGATATATTTATATTTGAAAAGATATAATAAGCCCACTATATTAGGGCTCACATAATTCATATTTCAGGTACATACAATATTACACAATTCCAAATAGAAAAATCATTACTTGCATGTCCTTCCAGCTTTTGGAGACACAGTGAAAGCAAAGAATAAACAAATCATAACTCAGTCAATAAATCGGTAACAGATTATGAACTAAATTGGCCTGACTTGACTACAAACATGATTTGAGAACAATCTACTCCACGGTCGTACGTGGGAAGCAGGGGCGATGATGGCAGATAGGTGGACAGACCGGAGGATAAGGGCGACCAGAGGGATAAGAAGAGGAAGGTCAGGGTCAGAACAGAAGATCAGGAGGAGGAAGTGTGTGAAAGTTCATCTTCACGCTCTCAACGAGTTTACTACTTAGAGACAACTGCTGGCTCTCTCACGGAGGTCTATCTTAAGCAAGACTGTTCTACAGACCCGTCTGTTGGTAAACTGTATTACAAGTGCCTTACAGGGTAAGGACCTGACCCTGAGGTTTTAGGGATTCTTACCATCAGCGACGACATTATAGTCCCTGGGTCGGTCACAGAATGCATGTGAAGATGGGGTGCTAATGGACGAGAAGCTGTTGGTCCTGTGCTGCTTGGTGACTACGTCAATGTTGTGAGCAGATACACTGCTGCTGTCAGTGTAGGCACTCAAAGAGACCCTGGGCACCTTCATGGGCTGCCTCTCCACAACCAAAGTCACCACCTGGATCATAGGAGAAGACTGATTTCACCTCAGTTGGCTCGAACACAGTACGAACAGTGGAGAAGAAAGTAGACCCAAAACAAAGTAATTGTTCTGTGCGCGTTATGTGAACAAATCAGTACTTTTGATAGGTTTGGGAATCACTGCTCTCGGAACTCTGAACGATCTGTCACATTTACCTCCCCGGTGTTGCTCAGGCACTCCACTGCCTGCTCGTAGGTAACGCTCTGAAAACTGATTCCGTCAACTTCTACAAGTCTGTCACCTGCCAATGAGAACAGAGTAGATGATTCTAATTTCAAGGGTAGGGAACAGTACACTTCGTTCTCAGATATACCCGCATGTATGCGTCCATCTTTATCAGCAGACCCCCCTGGAACCAGGCTCTTGATGTACATTCCTCCATTGGGATAGCTAGCGTTGACGCCATCCTGAATGACATTGTGTTTCCTTGCATTAATTTCATACAAATATTTTGTGTTTGTTGATTTTGTGTATGTTGATCATCTTAAATCTGACATGTACAGTATGTTATTGTTCCATGGTTGATCATCTTAAACCTGACATGTACAGTATGTTATTGTTCCATGGTTGATCATCTTAAACCTGACATATACAGTATGTTATTGTTCCATGGTTGATCATCTTAAACCTGACATGTACAGTATGTTATTGTTCCATGGTTGATCATCTTAAACCTGACATATACAGTATGTTATTGTTCCATGGTTGATCATCTTAAACCTGACATGTACAGTACGTTATCGTTCCATGGTTGGTCATCTTAAACCTGACATGTACAGTATGTTATTGTTCCATGGTTGATCATCTTAAACCTGACATATACAGTATGTTATTGTTCCATGGTTGACAAACAGTACCAAACTCACAGAGATGCTGATTCCCAGACTTCCCGATAGCTTCTTGAGCTTCACGGTGATCTCCTCTAGCCTCTCGCAGTTCATCGAGGAAGATAAGGAGCAGCCATCCTTAATTAACAAACAACAGTTCTTATCATCCATGCACCGTTTTTTAAAAAAACAATGAAATGTTGGTTCTACCTGCGCGTTAAGAACACGGACTTCTTGGGGGATGTGGAGCCGATTGCCGGTCTTTGGCTCCATCATGACTGAGACGATCTCATCCAGGCTGTCCTCTCCTGATGGTCCGTATGCCATCAGTGTGGTTTGCGACTCGTAGTTCCTCAGTGCAGAAGGTCGCAGAGTGTTGGGTGTCTGGGGAGCTGAGAATAAAAATGATTGACATTCACTGTACTACATATTTATGTTCATTTCAGGTGGTTGCTGGGTACAACTAAATTTACATAAACAATTCATATACAGGCTGCACGGCGGAGAGTGGTTAGCACGCAGGCCTCACAGCAAGGACACCCGAGTTCAATTCCACTATGGGCCATCTCTGTGTGGAGTTTGCATGTTCTCCCCGTGCATGCGTGGGTTTTCTCCGGTTTCCTACCACATTCCAAAAACATGCTAGGTTAATTAGCGACTCCAAATTGTCCATAGGTATGAATGTGAGTGTGAATGGTTGTTTGTCTATATGTGCCCTGTGATTGGCTGGCCACCAGTCCAGGGTGTACCTCGCCTCTCGCCCCGAAGACAGCTGGGATAGGCTCCAGCAACCCCCACGGCCCTCGTGAGGATAAGCGGTAGAAAATGAATAAATGAATGAATGAATAATACTACAAGTGTCAAGGTGACTGTAGGGCTGTTATTTCATGTCTGGAGGGCTCTAATAGTGTTAAAAAACATATTTAGAAGTCCGTAAAAAAGTAGAGTTTATGATACTGTCAAGATGCATTTAAATAGCGGCAAATGAAGTTTGCTTTTGTATGTCATGAAATGCTTGCTAGGACTGGTGGCCAGCCAATCACAGGGCACATATAGACAAACAACCATTCACACTCACATTCATACCTATGGACAATTTGGAGTCGCTAATTACCTAGCATGTTTTTGGAATGTGGAATGGAATTATTCATTCATTATTTAGAAGAAAACGCTTTATCGTGGGAGAGCGGTATTAGCACCGCCATATGACAAAGGATGACTGTCAGGAAGACTAACAGGACACAAAGCACCTTTTGGCTGGGAGATAATGAGCTGCACCTCCTCCGGGCTGCTCTGCATGACCTCGGCTGCCTCGCTGAAGGTGGCGCCCTCCAAGCTGATGTGGTTCAGAGAGATCAGGCGACCACCTAAGGACAAAGGTCACCATAATGCTATTTTCCACCTCAAGCAAAGTACCGTGCTTAATATAACTGTTTTGTTTTCATAACCAAACATGATCACACATAAGAGACAGACCAACAGCTAGCAATGTTTTAGAATGGTTTCTGTACCTGGTCGTATACGTCCGTCCCTATCAGCAGGTCCCCCGGGTACGACAGATGCAATAAAAATGCCCAGGTCATAACGGCCCGCTGTGTCCTCTCCCACTATCACTATACCTGCAGGAATACAAACCACAATTTAGTGAAAAATCTTCACTTCATCATCTTGAACTGTACTTAATTGTCAATCATGTTAACCAGTTGCCACTTGCAATTAAAGTTTTTTCAGGAAATATTGAGTGTACAGTAAAATCATACCCAGGCCGAGCTTTGGATCTTTTTTAAGAGAGATGCATATAACTTCTCTTTCTGATGCTGACACCAGCTTAGTTGGAGTTTCTGTGGGACATATAAACACACACACATTTATTTAGTACTAACTAATGTAGACTCACTCAAGGCATTAAACATTACACTTAAAAAAAAATACTTTGGCATCTCTTTGCCAAAGTATTTCTCTCTATTTCTCTCTCTTTTGCTGTTTGTCTTTAGTTTTTTTGTCCATGCAGAACGTAGCTGTGGTGACCATGACCGGTAGCACACAACACACATAGGAGTGTGCCCTCCGTGCATTTCTTGCCGTGGGAGATCATATGACCGCTTGTGACCTTCAGACAGTGGATGTGTGCATGCAAAAATGTGGAAAAACATTGTTGTGTTTAAATGAAATACACAACACACAACTGTAGGACAAAGCAGTCTGATGAAGTTAATTTATCTACATTTTGGGAACAAGGATGCGGTACCGGAAACATTTAATCTCATGTGGAAATGTGCAATGTGGAGTCATTTATTCATTCATTCATTTTCTACCGCTTTTCTTCACGAGGGTTGCGGGGGTGCTGGAGCCTATCCCAGCTGTCTTCGGGCGAGAGGCGGGGTACACCCTGGACTGGTGGCCAGCCAATCACAGGGCACATATAGACAAACAACCATTCACACTCACATTCATACCTATGGACAATTTGGAGTGGCCAATTAACCTAGCATGTTTTTGGAATGTGGGAGGAAACTGGAGAACGGGGAGAACATGCAAACTCCACAAAGAGATGGCCGAGGGTGGAATTGAACCCTGGTCTCCTAGCTGTGAGGTCTGCGCGCTAACCACTTGATCACCATGCCGCCAAGTGGAGTCATATTATTCTTATTATTCTTTCATTGTATGTGTCTGGAAAGAAGGAAAGCTGAACGCTTGGTTGTACCTCCGGCTGCTGGAGAGCTAAAGGGGGCTTCAGAGCCACTCCTCTGGGAACAGGCCGGGGAACGCATGCCAGTGCTGCTGCGCTGACTGCTGGAACAGGTGCTAAAAGTGATAAACGCCACAATAATTCCAGTCAATCACAAATTCCTTGGTTATTATAGCTTGACATAAAGCTGATGTGATGTGATGTGGGGTTGGGGGATTTGAATAAGAAGCAAAAGTAACGCACCTTTGTTCATAAAGACTCTGACGCTTCTGTTTAAAGCGGGCTTCGATCCTTGCAGCGACATCCTCACACAGCCGCGTCAGAGACTCATCTTGAGGAGTGGTCAGACCGCTGTCATCTTGCGGTGTCTCAGAACCTATGATGGACTTGAGCCGACTGCTTTGTGTTCGGCACGTTGCTGCGTAATGGGAGATGTTCTCGTCTGGAGACATATACAAACTAAATCTGTACATTTTGACTGTGTGAAACTGTCAGACCAGGGCCGCCCCTTCCTGAGCACACGCACTATGTGAAGGGCCCCACTCCATGGGGGGCCCCATAATGTGCAAAGGATACATATCGCTGCCATGAGACATAGAACACTAAGTCACCCCAAGGCAAAAGAGTCAAGTAATCTGACACCATGCTTGTTGCCAAAATGATTGATAGTACACAGCAAAAATAGCAGAATTCATCCTCTCACCTGTCAGGCCCTGGTGGTGTAATGGTACAGCTGCTGCCTTTTCATGGGCTTGATCCTAGCCACTTTCTGCTAATTTAATCTCTACTACATTACACGGTTCTGCAGTCTGTGTTTATGCGTAAAGGTCTCACTCCGTTTATGCCATTGTTTTATGGAACAAACATACCAATGGGCCGAAACTAATGAACTAATGCAGGGTGAATGAGATGCGGGAAATGAGAAAAACAAATGTGGCAATATACAAATATATAAATGATTGGTTTTCATTTTCATATATTGTTCGATTTCTCTACTCTGTGCGTTCTAAAGATATAAAATCAGATGAAAAGAGACAGCTCATTACCGCATGTAATTGTACACCTAACCCTAACCCTAAGCATCCAAAAATGGCATAAAATGCCAGATTTTGATTTGGTGATTTTTGAGAAAAACCGTAAGGGGTTAGTATGTCGTTTTTTGTCATTTTTTTCAACTTGCTTCTAAAGCACTTTTCTGTCAAAACTAAAAGTGGAAACCTCACACACACTCAACAGGGGACCCCGAAGCATCCAAAAATGGCATAAAATGCCAGATTTTGATTTGGTGATTTTTGAGAAAAAACGACATACTTGTTTTATATCCATGCATTTGTTGATAATTACAGTATTTTGGTTTTTGGTCCTTTTAAGAATTACCAGAACTTCCGGGTGGGAATTTTTATGTGACCATGATTTTTTGGCAGTGCCCTGGTTTTGTTTGTGATCATTGTTTGTAATTATGCGTAGGGTCTCAATTTGTCCTGTGCGGGACGCTTTCTCTGCAGCGCTAAACACTTGGGCGAAGTGCGTTAACGTACCTGAGGTCAGGCTGTGGCTGAGCTGACGAGAATTCATTTCATTGTTGAACTTATGCTGCGATGAACAGAGGTTACACAGGTATTTGGCTATCTTGGATGTCTCTGTGATGAACGTGTACTTCTTCTTACTGACGCGACACTCTATGACGAATCTCCGCCTCTGGACCAATACCATCGGATAAAACATGACAAACATGTTTGTATTCTAAGCAGCAATTTGATATTTCAGGTGAATCAATCCACTCACGTTGGAAGAAATAGTGGCGGTCTCCCTCCAGTAGAAAGTCTGACTGGTACACCGGCAGCCATTTTTCACCTCATAAACGATAACCCCTTTTGCACAAACTCCAAGTATAATTTCTCCTGCAGGTTTTTTTTCCCGTGTCACTCGATGGAACAAGACTCCGTATTCAGGCAACTGCAGACAAACCTGCATGAGTAAAAGAAAGTATGTTGTTGATGTGAATCGATCTATCTGTGTACAAACATAACATATGAAATATGAAAATATGTTACTTTGAGGAACTCCAGTTCTGATTCGTCGGTGAGCATTTGGGCGTTGTTGCTATGAAGCCGTTGCAGCTCTCCAATAATATAAGGCAAGGCACGTTTTTCCATCACACTCTTGGGGACGTATTGATCGGGGCGACAGTAGTTTCTACCATACACCTGAAAAAAAACAAAAACATATCTGATTCATAAAATTGCATGTAGGTATTTTCATTTTCAAAACAAATTTCTCCAAACCTCAGGCATGCAGTCCCCGTACTCTGTCTGCAAGGCCAAAGCGCCGAGGTAAAGAGCAGTTTCTTCATGGCAGGACATTCTGTCCTCCAGGACGTCTTTTCTGAGTTGGAGGTAGTACTGGTGGTGTGTTTGTTTGTGCCTGGTGGAAACATCATTTGAATAATGTATCATTCGTAATTAATGTTGTGGTAACTAGGAAGTAAAATACTCACAAAATAAAAGAAATGTCATTGACGAAGAATTTGACTCTGAAGAAAAGGACAAAGGTGATTGAAGGCACTTTCTTCCAGCTATCTGGAGCAACTTTGGAAATCTTGCAGCCATTGTCCACAAAGAAGAACTCATTATCTGACCACAGAAGAGAAGATGGGATTGTTGATTTGGATGACAAGACAATTGAATTGTATTATCCGCTTATCCGACTGCATAATTACCATCGATGTAAGCAAGGCCGAAGTAAAAGTGTTCCACCAGGTTGGCGTGAGCGACAATCATGTCAAACACGTCCCCGCCTCTGGATTTCACGTCACATTTGACGACTATGTTTTGACCATTGGGCATTACCACCGTCAGCTCTCTTTGCGTGACGGGGGACTTCCCTTTCTTTGACTGCAACAGACAATGGAGGATACAATGAAAGCGATGACCATAGAGCAGGGGTCTCAAACACGCGGCCCGCGGGCCAAATGTGGCCCGCAGGACACTAGTTTGAGTCCCCCGCCTTGATATGAAAGTTTAATGTTATGATATGGATGCTGTATGGTATCATGTACCCAGAAAAAATTATTACGTTTGATTAATGTTCATGTTAAAGGTTAAATAACTGTTAATAGTTATCCTCCCTATTCGTGTGGAAGTGGTAAGTTTTTGGCCATTTAAGTTTAAAGGAAATAACTTGGAGGCTACCGTTTAGGTCTTTTTTGACTGCAACAGACAATGGAGGATACAATGCAAGCGATGACTATAGAGCAGGGGTCTCAAACACGCGGCCCGTGGGCCAAATGTGGCCCGGACGACACAAGTTTTAATAAATGCGTTGGAAAACCTTATGTGGCCCAGTCTCACCCAGACCCTAGCTCCAGTGGCCCCCAAGTAAATTGAGTTTGAGACCCCTGCTATAGAGTGATGACATGTAGCGATGAATATGCTTGGATTTGGCAACCCCAGGAAGGTAAATAGGTCCCCCTGAGGTCCCCCTTAGGTCCCCCCTAAAGTGTATGCATTGGCTTAGTTTTTACACTGGATGCACTTCCTGATGCAACCGTCACATTTATCCGGGTTTGGGACCGGAACTGAACATCGCCAATGGATGAGTGTTGGGGCCCTGGCTGGGACGGGCAGTGTGGTGTACCGCAAGCCCGTCAGCCCTTTCCTGATTGTTTCAACTTTTTCTGAGATGGATGTAAACATGACGTTCACCAAAACAATCAATTCCTGAGTCTTTTGCACTTACCACAATTGATCCGGGGAGCTCCAAGACAACTACCGGCTCATCTGACATTCTTAGGAACTCTGGACCCATGTCCTATGACACAAGATATTTCATATTCTCATGTACTCATCATGTACTCATCGTCACATTACCTTACCTTACCTTGTTTTTTTTCTCATTCAAACTCATTGAGGATTCAAACTGTGTGAGGAATCTGGAGTTAGCATGTCGACCGCCGTCCATGTATGGGCTACAGGCAGTCCGATTCAACTGCTGCCAGCTCCCGTTCGTCTCCGTGTGCCGACGCCTCAAAGGGATCACAGGCGGGAACGGGTATTGAAATTTGTCACTCATTTCATCCACTCCGCAAATATATCACTTTTGTTTGAAATATCATCATTTCATCATTTCATACCTTGTGGGCTCAGGTGGATAGGATGCTCCTGAGAAAGTTCTGGAGATCTTGGTTTTCATCACCCATGTTGAATTACAAAAAGACCGCCCTGAAATACATTTCACCTCTGAATATGGGGTATGGTATCTATGTCACATATTTTTAGTGTGACTAAGTCAAATCTATTGTCTTACTGTGAAGCTTGTCTCTGACAATTTGACTGCGATCAGTCAGCAGGGATCCGTTTTCTGCCATAAGATTAGGTTCACCCTGTCAGAAGGAAGTTGGTGCTACATGTGAATATCAGTTCAAGTCAACGCTTCATGTGATGTTTGTCGGCCACTAACCGTGTTTCTGTAAATGTCCTCCACCAGCTGCCTGACAAGCCTCTCGGCTGGAGGCAGCATGAAGGTTTTGTGGTGAAGCTCGCAGGTCTCTAGGACCGTCAGCAGGTCCGTCCGTCTCGCCACTGTGTCCTCGCACATGCTCAGGAGTAAACCCTCCAGCTCCGCACTAAGCTGGACCGGCTGGCGGGCAAAAAGGAACATTTGCTGAGATAAGTTTGGATGAATTTAACTGTTTGTTAGGTTAAGAGAAGGAGATAAGTACCTGGTTTTGAGGTAGCTGATAATCCACGCACCAATAAAAAGTCATGCCCAGTGAGTACACTAGTGTCTGGAGGGGGGACAAAACAAAAATAATTACTGAAGAGAAATACTTCTTGCAAAACACTCAGACTGACTTTGGGTTTTAGCTACTTCGGTCACTACTTTGTCTTTACAACCTTTTCCGCTGTATTTCTTGCAGATGCATTATGCCCCTGAAGGACTTCAGGAGCCACAAAGGAGGCCACATCATCATATCGTCCACAGCTCTTAAAGGCAAGACTCCCATGAGAGGACAGTAGCACCGAGCCTGGGCTGAGCACACTGCATACGGTGCCGCCTCCTACCATACGGTAGAACACAAACAGCTAAGATAACAAGTGGAACAGCAAGTTAACAGGAGTTAGTGGGAAGATGATTACCTTTCTTGGAAACACCCAGTAAGGCCTCAGTGGTGACGAGCAGCAGACACCAGACCTCATCCTCATCTAGCGGTGATCCCCGGGCCTCTAGCACCTCTGCCAGGGTCACAAAAGTCCCCATCCTAATGGAAAACAAAGTAGACTATATTGTATTATGTGCAATATTGATAAGGAACAAAACGTTTCAGCGGGAATAGTTGTCTTTCCCTATGTGATTGACCGGTGACCTGTATTGGGTTTATCCCGCCTCTTGTCCTATATGCCAAGTTGGAAAGGATCCAACCCTAAAATGGAGCATGTTGTCCTGAAACTGTTTTTGCATCACTGACTTCACACAGAGCATAATTCTTATTATAATATTGAATAATTGTACCGTCAGTTAAAATCTATAAAGCATGTTTGCCTTCTTGTGTCCTGTTAGGAACTATGATTTGTACTGCATCAGTAGTAGTTTGATGCCAAATATTTAAAATCATATTTAAATATAATAACTATTTTTTAACATGCAACATGGCTTACCTTATTTCATCCGCTAAGTGAGGAAATTCCCTTTAATTTCCTTCCAACATCCGCCTTGTTACGCTAATCCTTCCTCTTATGCGTCCGCTGCTGCCATCTCACCCAACTCTCCGTCAATGCCGGGCCTCTGTCCGTCATGGCAGCTTGTAACCCATCATCGTCTTCATCATTTCCTCATGACAAATGAATTGTCTCTGCAGAGACCGAAGAACAATTTCCCACGCGCTCACAACTAATGACGTGTTGATTCTGTGTTTTCCGTCATTTTCTACTATTTTTAGACCGGGGACATAAGCACATAAGTGGATTTGCTGGACAAGCTCATGGCAGTAAGGGAACGATCCAATGTAGGCAGCACCGTGCTAATGAGCCTTTCCAACCACAAGAGACACTTCAACTGTGTCTGGTAATTAGCTCACTTTCACTCCATATTATATTTAAAAATATATATAGTTCTACATTTTATTTGCAAACAAAACAAAACAAATACAATTATGCAACTACCTATTTGATCAGTTGGAGTTTGCATGGTCTCCTCATGTGCATATGGGTTTTCTCTAGTTATGAAGGCTTTCTCCAACTTTCCAAAAATATGCCTTAGGCTAATTGGCGACTGTAATTGTCCAAAAAAGTGCATAACTTAATTTGGATTTGGGAACACACAATTCTGTTATGATCCACTTATTTTATGTGCACAAAGCTTTATTCCAATGTATTTATTTATGAATATTTTGAAATATAATTTATAATTTTTTTTCAATGTATTATTTCATTGTTTACTTTTGTAATTATTTTGTGTTATTTTTATTTCCAAATGTTTCAACCAAAAAAAATGTGGTTTAAGCACTTTTTGTAGCCCCCAAAATGCTTTCTGATTAGGGAGTACTTAGCTGAAAAAAATATGTTATTTCACTGTGAAAAATGGTTGCATAACTCTGGTCTATAGCAAATATTTTACACCAAGGACGCTAAAGAAATACATAAATTCGTATGAAGAACCAGGTTAAGTGACATGTTTTTTATTGTTTTTATTTTGTTGTTCTGATTTTCAAGCAATATCCCTCGCACATTCCTTTCTTTGTTATTTGCTTTTTCTTATTTATGTTGATATTGTTCTGTACAATTGCACTTTTATGTTCCTGTAATTCTGCTTATACTGTTTTGTAATTGACGTTTGTTATAATATATATATTTAATAAAAAAAGGTATATGCTATAACACCATGTAGCTTGTAGACAACATTGTCCTCTTGAATACAGCATCGTTTCAAAACGTTGCGAAACCGAAGTGCTTCCGGTTTCCGCTCGTCGCCGCGGCCGGGAACGAGCAGGATGTCTTGAACGTCCCCTTGGTCCTCATTGTGCAGCCTAGGAAGCGTAGCAAGGTTTCGCCGACGACGGTATGAAATGGCAGAAACTGCCCGTGTCACGGAAGCTCAACGATTAGGCTTCGCTAGAAACACACATGGATTTTGCGGGGACCCCCGCCTGTTAGATTAGGGGCCACGTTAGTGTGTCCGAAGAAGGAATTAAACGCTGTTTTTGTCTCAGGCTTGCAGCGGACGGCGTCTGCGGGTGGAAACTGTTGGAATTATCCGGAGAGGGGTAAGCTCGATGTATGGCTCTTTTTCACCTCTGTCAGATCGTCTTAGTGCTGTTATTGTCAACAGTTGGGGGGGATGGGTACTGCCAAATTTGGGTCACGTTTGGAACTGTAAATAGGTGTTCTACTGCGGGCACGGCAGGTCTGGCCTAACTGGTACATGGCAACCAGGCTCAGCAGCTACACTGAAACATACTTGTGTTTTCATGGTTGAGTGGCATGCTTAACCTGCATGTAATATGAACAAACTAGTCATCTCTGAACTCTTGAATTGTAAAACCTGTTCAGAACACAGCAGAAATTACACATTGTTGACTTTTTAAAATAAAATATAAATTATCTACTTGATATTTTCAACTTGTTAAGTTGTTGAAAGCGGATTCATATGTAAATTGTCTCCGGTATGTAGTGGTAGTGGTATAGTTTTTGCAGTCCTGCAAATTTAAATGGGAATATCCGCCTTTGACAGTTGCATAACAGCTTGGTTCTTTTGTTGTAGCAATTTAATGCTGCTTGGTGGAAGCTTATCAGATCAGGATAGTTTGTAATCCTTGATATAAACGTATAAACGAGCATTGTCCTTCCTCACCTTAAGGGTGCGTTCACACTTGTCATTTTTGATCCGGTTAAAACGTTGCTCTGTTTGGTCAAGTGTAGGGGGGGACCACCTGAAAGATGGATCTTGGTCCACCCGAAAGATGGATCTTGGTCCACCCGAAAGATGGATCTTGGTCCACCCGAAAGATGGATCTTGGTCCACCCGAAAGATGGATCTTGGTCCACCCGAAAGATGGATCTTGGTCCACCTGTTGGAGGACTCTAGTTCTGAGTGAACACAGCATCCACGGACCAAAACACCGGATATGCAAATTCAACCTCTAAATGCAAGCATAACCAGGCGATGCATAACAACAAGATGACTGAAAGAAATATATATATAAAAAAAAGCAGTTACATGCACAATGTCAATTGAAGAAATAAATGCTTGATTATTGATAGAATTAAACCAATTGGTGTATATTGGTGCATATATAACAGTATACAATGGTAGCAGACATGTAAAAGGAATGTTTGAAGGCTTGGTCCAAGCAGTAGTCATAGAGAAACGATGATCCGGTCAATTCATGGTCCGAAAAACATCCAGCTATCATAGCCAAGCCTAACTCTCATCTAGCACGATGTTCCAAATCTCTCTAATGACCCTTCCTCTCCGGACGCATACATTAGAGCCAGCCTCCACTCATCCCAGCTCATTGCACCATTGCGTTGACCTTTACCCTTTACATGTACGCATGCACAACACTTTTAATGGTCTCTATATCCATATCTCATTCCGAGGCTATAACTAAACCTCTGTGCCAGTTTGAGATGCTAAATTGGTTTAATAAGTCGATTTACAATTGAAGGTGAAACTGCTAAATGGAGTAATAACCATCATTGACTTTACAAGTATTTAATGGGAAATAAAAACCTGAGCCAGTTTGTTGGATATCACTTGGACGATGATTCAGCAGACTTACTTTGGTGGTGCAAGGCACAATACTCTGTTGGGATAACTGCCAATGTAGGAGGATCAATAAGAAGCATAGAAATGTTGACATTTTAACATTGAAGATAAAGATAAATGGTTTGTCAATCAGCCTGTCTTGCATAAACATAGATTCACGTCAATTCTGTTTTCAACACTTATGTAAAGATTCAATCACACCACAGTTTTTTTTCATGTTCCCTCTCTGCAGGTGTTGAGCATAAACCCCCACTTGGATGCACCGTCCCCGAGTTTGTCCAAGGTTAAACCATGAACCGAAACAAGCGTGAGAAAGAGTACTACAGTATAGATGTGGGCGACTCAACTTTTATGGTTTTAAAGCGCTACCAGAACCTCAGACCCATTGGATCAGGAGCACAGGGAATTGTCTGGTGAGTCAGTTCTGTTCTTGACATTTTATATTATTATTCGGGAGGAAACAAGGTTGAACCGTTGGGAAAGCCAACCATTATCTGGCTGCATTTCTAAAAAAAACAGAACTACTCTTGTGTTGATACACAAATGATACACAAAATCCAATAAAAACATGAAGAAATATGATTTGTAAACGTCGAGCCCACAAAAACTCTGCATATGACTTTCCCAGGAGTTTGGCTGCACCGTGTGTTCGAACCTTGTGTTTGAATCTTTGGATTTGTGCTTCCACCTCAGTTCAGCGTACGACCACAACTTGGAGAGGAACGTCGCCATCAAGAAGCTGAGCCGACCCTTTCAGAATCAAACTCATGCAAAACGAGCCTACAGGGAGCTGGTGCTCATGAAATGTGTCAACCACAAGAATGTAAGTTTTGTTTCCATTTTATTTTCCGTTTGTTATTGTGTGTGTGATGTGTATATGTACAGTGGAACCCCAGCTAACACGTGGTTGGCATGCTTTTGATGTGTAAAGGAACCTTTACCTTACAATCCTATTGTAAAAGAGCCTACCTTTGTACTTTACTATGACACCTTTCTTGAATACTGTTTCAATGATGTCAATCAAAGTTCTGACTTTTTTTTTTTAGGTTAAACTTAAAAAAGCGCAGATTCCTGTAACACTCAGAAATCCGTAATGCACTTGAATGCTCCATCAGTTTATAGTGCAAAGCTTGAAAGGGCTCAGGGCTCATCACTCAGCGTGTGTTCTATGAACAAATAAACCAGACACATAATAACCCTGGCTGGAATCTGTCTATAGTGTCCCAACCCTAAGAAACCACAAACCATTCTTCATTGATACTGACTAACCAATGCACGGATGCTTTGTTTGGTACTCAACTAGGTAGTTCATTTAGTCTTTGGCAATTATTTTTGACAAAACTGGCCTGTGGTTCCACTATATATGTACATATATGTATATACTGTATATGTATGTACTCAAGGAATATCATACCGTATTGACAATGCCATCATAGTTTTTGGTGGCAGACGTCCACGAAAGAGTATTGTACACGCTGCTGCTCACCGTGTTTGGAATGAAATAACTGAAATTCTCAGGCTTGTGCAGACTTTTCAGATGTCGTAACACTTTATCCACTGCAGAGTACTAACCTGCTTTTTATTTTGGCAGATAATCGGCCTATTAAATGTATTCACGCCACAGAAGACACTGGAGGAGTTCCAAGATGTGTGAGTAGTCCATCCCAGCGAAAAGCTCACGCCGCTTGGTGTGTTTGTCAATTAATGCAGGATGTACCGCGCAGGGGTCTTGGATTATCTTCTTTGACATTTAAATGCTCAAACAGTGCAGCTGTATCTCTGGTTAGTGTGTAAGACTCGCGTGGTTCAGGATTTACTTGTAATTCCAACGTCGGAGTACGCTGATGTTTTTAAATGAAGTCATTAATACGACTAATGTGCCATAAGTTTCGTTTCACAGAAAGACAAATGTGCCTAAAAATCAGTATTGACATTTAAACTACCGAGAAGTGGAAGGGAATGAAGAGGAGTCATGATTTAGTATCAACCCGTTGAAGTAGAACAGTGTGTGTTTCTTTGTGTGTGTGTGTGCTTCTGCCTGATTGGAGCTCAAAAGGAAGCTGGACAACTCATAGCTGGAGGGTTGCAGAATAAACCCAAAGATCCAGGATGGAAGAGAACCCTTCATTTGGGTTTGTGTGTGTGTGGCAATTTTTTATTGCATTGTGTATGTTTTTCCATCATGCATGTTTGCATATTTTCACTGTCTTGACTGTCGAATGAGCAAATTATTTCAGTGTGTTACTCTTCTGGACATACATAACGAGACTTGAAGCGAGAGACGTTGTTGTCTGTTAATTAGAAATCTAAAAGTTCCTGACTACATTTCAGAGGCGGTGATGTAACTGCTGTCAGATAATATTATATCATCAGTTATGGAAAGATAGATACTTTATTCGTCTCCTAGAGAAATTCTAGCTGTCTGGGATGCAAGTGTGACAGTGTATACCAAACGTAAACACCACTTCACTCTTTTTTTTTTTTATAATGTGATAGCCTTATTCCAAAATTGAATACATTTGACAATGTGAAAAATATTTAAAATTTTTTTGGCAAATGTATTAAATAATTTAAACTCATCATTTATATGCATTTAGAATAGTTTTATGCATATAAACTATAACTGTAGAACTATAAGAACTAGTGGCGTAACAGTGTTAGAACTCCAGAGCCTGATGATGACATCATGGATGGGTGACGGATCTGACTTCTGGTTCCCGTTTTCATGTAGTAGGACGTTTTGTGTTTAAAAAAATACATTAAGAACTATGTTGCACTCATGCAGTATACTGTTTTAATAAAACGACAAGATGCGTATTGCATATTGTATGCTAACCGGAAAATGTAAACAAACTGAGGGAACATTTTGGCAACAATTTGGCCGTTTTGACGCTAGCTGTGATTCCACTTTATAATACATTGAGAGATTTGATTGTTTGTGTGTTCTGCCATGCATAAATAAACCCAAAATGGGATTTATTTATGCATTTTTTGCTGTTTTTGATGTTAATTATGATGATGACAAAAAAGGAAAATCCCTCTATTTTGATTGGATACTTTATGCATGGTATTACTAACGACTAAGTGGAAAGACTACATAAATATATTCAGGTTTAAATTGAAGTGGGACTGCGTTTTGCGTCTATTGCTTCCATTTACCCATCTGTGTGTCTTTGTCAGATATCTCGTGATGGAGTTGATGGATGCCAACCTCTGCCAGGTGATTCAGATGGAACTGGACCACGAGAGGTTGTCCTACTTGCTTTACCAGATGCTGTGTGGAATCAAGCACCTGCATGCTGCTGGAATCATACATAGGGTCAGTTCACTCACACACATATATTGGATTTATTGGCATTTAGGTAAGAAAAAAAAATGCCCAGCCTCAGGAGTTGACATCTACAAGTTGCAGTCACACACTCGTGTGCACCTTAGAGCAAACATACACACATTCAAAAATCATCCCCTTGTGAGACACTTGTGCACACTTACACATAGCGGCCTGTCAATCACCAGCATTGAATCAGGAGCAGAAAGCCTCTTGTTCTGCCAAGCAGAACTAATTGAGCCACAGGCAGAGAAAACCAGCAGCACTCACACTGGCACGTCTTGGCACGCAAAGCTTTCAGTAGGTGAACAGATGCAATGTGACTCGTGGCCTCACATTTGACTTTTGTGGCGGGGTGGATTGTCTCGATAAGTCTTCTGAGGATGTAATGATTTGATTAAATTCATTCATTCATTTTCTACCGCTTATCCTCACGAGGGTCGCGATGGGTGCTGGAGCCTATCCCAGCTGTCTTCGGGCGAGAGGCGGGGTAAACCCTGGACTGGTGGCCAGCCAATCACAGGGCACATGTAGACAAACAACCATTCACACTCACATTCATACCTATGGACAATTTGGAGTCGCTAATTAATTAACCTAGCATGTTTTTGGAATGTGGGAGGAAAACATGGGGAGGAGAACATGGGAGGAGAACATGCAAACTCCACACAGAGATGGCCGAGGGTGGAATTGAACCCTGGTCTCCTAGCTGTGAGGTCTGCGCGCTAACCACTCGACCGCCGTGCAGCCCGCATGTAATTATTTGATTAAATTATTGCAAAAAAAAAATCACAATTCTTGTACTGTATATTCATATTTCTTATGAAAGATTTCGGGATGTATATTTCTTGCAATGTTTTGTGTGCCCATAGCAATACTTGTCATGTTTCAATGTTAGCAAAACATATCATATTTTTATCCATTCCATTCAATTCAAGGCATAGTTGGGGCATCAATCTGTTGCTCTAGTACACTGCTGATGGGGATGTCATACTACAACCTCATCCAACCCAAGTCTTCACAATCTCCTGACTGTGCGGCCTACATGCTAACCACTCGACCACCGTGCGGCCTGCAACATATATTGTTAATATTCATTCAAACTGTACTGTGTTATTCTTCTTGTGTACATTTTCCTGGATCCAAACGGTTTTCCCCTAAATGTTTATGTTACAGGACCTGAAGCCAAGTAACATAGTCGTCAAATCTGACTGCACACTGAAGATCCTGGACTTTGGCCTGGCCAGGACAGCTGCCACTGGCCTCCTCATGACGCCCTACGTGGTCACACGCTACTACCGTGCCCCTGAAGTTATCCTGGGCATGGGCTACCAGGCTAACGGTGAGTGCTTTTTGTTGCGACTGCTGGTCAGTGAGGACCTCCGGTCTGCTGCACGGCTCGGCCCGTTGCCTTGGTCCTTGTTCTTCCAAAAGGTCAAGCTCAGCGGGGATGTCGGCATGATGAACATCTTTAGTCTGTGGGGCAACTTCCTGTTTGCTTCTGAATGTGTTTGATGTTTTATGAAGCCTGTCCCTGATTGGGACGCGGCTTGGCTAAAACGAATTACAGCCATCGTTCTCATAACATGCTGTTAAGAACAATACTCACTCTAAATATCAATATAAGGTTAAGGTTCTTCTTTTATTAACCTTCACTGGCATCATCTGGCATTTTATTCCCCTCCTGCTGACATTTGTATTGCTTATTCTCTTTCCCCCCCTTTTTAATGCTGCACACATGTAGTGGATATTTGGGCTGTGGGATGCATTATGGCAGAAATGGTCCGCCACAAAATCCTTTTTCCAGGAAGGGATTGTATCCTTAATGTTCTTGGCTGAATTTACTTGTGAAACAAAAAGTGTTTTTTTTTTTTTTTTTTTTTTTGCCTGGTGCCTTGATTTTTAACCGCCCGGCAACATTTGTAGCGTTGACCCCTGATGGATACCATTTTTTATTTTCTTCCACTTGCATGTATTTCATTTTTTGGTCTCACCGCACATCACATAATGTTCCACGTTCTCATTGTTTCATTGTTTTTTTTTTGTCTTTTTGGGTTCTTTTTCATTTCTGTCCTGCATGCTAATTTGGTGGTTGTCATTTCATTTTTCAGTTGATGTCTGGTCTGTTGGCTGCATCATGGCTGAAATGGTCCGAGGTAGTGTGTTGTTTCCAGGCACTGATCGTATCCTTAATTTGAACATCCATCCCAGTCCACCCCGCTCTCATCTTTTAGTCCAACTATTTGTTCAAATATGTGAACAAGGAGTTGCACACAATGAGAGGTCCTTTATTCCATTAGGAAACATGTTAGTGATGCGCTTAGAAAGAGAGATTTATCCCTTTTTTCTGTTTTTTTTCCTGCATCAAATCATAGGTTTGAGTGTTTTGGCCCAGGCATTTGCTAGATGCTCAAAGCATCAGCCACCGGACAGTTGACTTGTTGATGACGTAATTAACTAGTACCGTATTTTCCGCACTATAAGGCGCACCTAAAATCTGATTTTTTAAAAAAAAGCTGACTATGCGCCTTATAATCCGGTGCGCCTTATATATGGATCAATATTGAGCCGCGACAGGTCTCGCAATTTACGGTAAGCATCCACCGACTCCATTTTTCCCGTAGAAGAAGAAGTGCGCTGTGCATACTGGGAAATATTAAACAACGATTCACTTTCATTTGTGCGTTTGTATAAAGACCCTGAAATGGCTCCTATGAAGAGACACGCTTACAACGCAGAGTTTAAACTCAAGGCGATCAGTCACGCAGTAGAACACGGAAATAGAGCAGCAGCAAGAGAGTTTAACATTAATTAATCGATGGTGCGGAAGTGGAGGAAGCATGAGGATGAGCTGCGCCAAGTAAAGAAGACTAAACAAAGTTTCCGTGGCAATAAAGCAACATGGCCACAGTTAGAGGACACACTTGAACAGTGGGTTGTTGAACAAAGAGCAGCAAGTATCTATTAATAAAGTTTGACTGACCTATCTGACTGTTTTGTTGACATTCCCTTTAGCGCGGCACCATCTAATGGTTGCATAACGTAACTACAGCCTCTACTGTAGCGCCTTATAATGCGGTGCGCCTTATGTATGGAAAAAGTTTTAAAATATATCATTCATTGAAGGTGCGCCTTATAACACGGTGCGCCGTATAGTGCGGAAAATACGGTAATTAACAAACAGGACCTCTCAGGTGGATACTGTGTATCCACAATGTTTTTCATGTTTTTGTCTTTACATTTTCAACATGTGGACAGCTTAAGTGAGCATCACTTGCCTCACTTATGCAGGCTTCCAAATGTTCTAAATGTTTTTTCCTTTAAAATGTGCACCCCAGTAAATTCATGTACACCTCTACTCATACAATTGAGAACATTACTTCCCATTAAGTAATTTTATTTTTAAAATTAAAATTATTTTAATTTTTTTTTAAAGTAAATAAAGTATATATATTTTTTAACTCTCATAAAGTAACATTACTTCCCATTTGTAATTTTATATAACTTTGTTCTTATTTTCATCACTCCCCTCTCCCGTCAAAGTGCTTTTGCTCTTTGTTCAGGCTGCATTTGTAAATAAGAATTTGTTCTTAAATTGCTTGCCTGGGTAAATAAAGGTATAAAAAAATTAATAAATAAAATAAAAGAGAAAAAAGGGGAGTTAGCTAAAACAATAGATTATTATATGTAAAAAAAACCACCAAAAGCTGCTTTCCTCACTTTTATCAGCTCCTTCTGTCCCAGTCCTTTTCTTAATATTGTGTCCTGAAGATATTGATCAGTGGAATAAGGTGATAGAGCAGTTGGGGACGCCGTCTCAGGAGTTCCTGATGAAACTCAACCAATCAGTGAGGACGTACGTGGAGAATCGACCTCGCTACGCCGGCTACAGCTTTGAGAAGCTCTTCCCAGATGTTCTGTTTCCCGCTGATTCCGAACACAACAAACTTAAAGGTATGTAACATTCAGTAAATCACATGTTGGCGTGTATAAAAAAGTAAGAGTATGTAACAATCACTTCTTAAAAGACAATTTGATGTGGTGAACTTTGACCCGGGGCACTATAGCGAAGAAGCTTCTGAACCCACCAAAGCAAGAAAGTTTTTTTTTTTTTCCTCTACCTCGCAAACTCCCGCCTAGAAGTAAAGCAAATGTGACAAGCTGTTGCTTCGGAATAAGCTTTTATTGTGGAAGCTGACACTTCTGTGCCAAGTTGTTTACTGAGAAGCCATTTAACCTCCAGCGTGTCTTCATGTGGAAGGGAGAATATGACAGGAACGTTCACAGTAAGCACCATTGAGCCTTTGCAGTGTCCTGATTCATGGCTGGGGGGGGGGATTTGATTTGACAGATGTGCTTCTTGTCAGGACCGTTTATACTTGTCTCCCATTGGTTATTACTTCCGTAAGGCATTGTGTTAAAAGTAAGCGTGTGAACGGACTATAAGTCACACAAGGCCAAAAATGCATAATTAGGTAGAAAAAAAACATACATAAGTCGCACTTGAGTATAAGTCGCATTTTTTGCAGGTAATTTATTTTCCAAACTACTTGACCAAAACAGACATTACGTCATCTCGGAAGGCAAGTTCTAACAATAAAAGAATAGAGAACAGGATGAATAGGTGTAAGATATGCTAACACAATGCTTATTTAGCTACACCAAAAATAAACATGAACAGAAAAGGTGTCCAGTTTATGGAACTTAAACACTTTTTTCATTTATAAGTCGCTCTGGAGTATAAGTCGCAGGAACAGCCAACCTATGAAAAAAAAGTGCGACTTATATACGGTATATTTAAAAAAAAAAAAAAAGTCATGTGATGTAATGTGATATAAAAAAAATCAAATAAATACAATGTTTACAAAATTGATATGAGGTGAAGAACATGCATCAGCAATATCATTTCTCGTTTTCTTCCTTTCAGCAAGTCAAGCCAGAGATCTGCTGTCAAAGATGCTGGTCATAGATGCGTCCAAGAGGATCTCTGTGGACGAGGCTCTTCAACATCCTTACATCAACGTCTGGTATGACCCCACGGAAGTGGAGGCGGTAAGGACGGAATGACTTTCAAAACATGAATTGAAACGCTGCAATCGAGGTAATGAGTGACGCCGGTGAAATATTGTCTCGTCGCAGCCGCCACCCGCCATCACAGACAAGCAGCTGGACGAGCGGGAGCACACGGTGGATGAGTGGAAAGGTAGGAGACGTCCCTCGTCTGTCAGCGTCCTCTCTGATCTTTGATTTGCTGTCTTGGAGGCTTAGCCGTTGGCACTGTGTTGCTTATATAAGAGCGTTTTCACGGCGTTATCCCCCAACTGTTGCCTGTGGGGGATTATGCTAAAATGTAGCGAGAAAAAAAGCCCCATGTTCCACACAAAAACATATTTAGAATGTTACTTTGAGTATCACGTAAAGTGGATGGTTGGGGTTCATACACAATAACAGATGGTTTATGGATCAAACGATGTAGAGATTTTTTGTGGCGTCATAGTTTATAGTTTAGTTCACCAAATTAGTTGAGTCTAAATACTGCAGTTTGATGGTAGCAGCAATATGTCTAGTGTATCAAAACACAGTACTTTACCCTCATAGTGTTTAATGCTCAAACACTATTTTTTCTTAGTTGATTGTACAATACAATATATATTGGGGTTGCTGGAGCCTATCCCGGCTGCCTTTGGGGGTTGCTGGAGCCTATCCCGGCTGCCTTTGGGGGTTGCTGGAGCCTATCCCGGCTGCCTTTGGGGTTTGCCGGAGCCTATCCCGGCTGTCTTGGGGTTTGCTGGAGCCTATCCCAGCGGTCTTGGGGTTTGTCGGAGCCTATCCCAGCTGTCTCCGGGCGAGAGGCTGGGTACACCCTGGACTGGTGGCCAGCCAATCACAGGGCACATATAGACAAACAACCATTCACACTCACATTCATACCTATGGACAATTTGGAGTCGCTAATTAACCTAGCATGTTTTTGGAATGTGGGAGCAAACCGGAGTACCCGGAGAAAACCCACGCATGCACGGGGAGAACATGCAAACTCCACACAGAGATGGCCGAGGGTGGAATTGAACCCTGGTCTCCTAGGTCTGCGCGCTAACCCCCTTTACTGTCCAAACCTTTTTAATTCTGTGTTGTTTATTTCCCAGAGTTGATATACAAAGAAGTCTTGGACTGGGAAGAAAGGACAAAGAATGGCGTCATCAAAGGACAGCCGGCATCCATAGGTTAGTTCATGTTCTTGTGTTTGTTTTGCTGTGGTACATTAGAGTCAACAGACGCTGCTTTTGTATCGCTACTACAGAAGTACACAAATACTTACTACAAATGAAGCAACGCGTAGGTGAGGGTAATGCGTGTCAGTGTTGCCAGGTATCGTGAGCGAAACAAGTGAGCAGCTCTCTCCAAACAAGGCCAAAATAGCAGTGGGGAACGTGAGAATTTGCAAGTGAAAAAAAAAGTGGACCTAGCAACACTGATGTGCGTGTGTCTGTTATGTCATATATGTCTTATTTACTCATATTTTGTTTACTTTATTGAGTAATGGGGTATAAAGTTGACTATAGGGGTGTTACGTCATGTCTAGAGGGCTCTAATAATGGTAAAAATGGTGTTTAGAAAGTTATAAACGGGTTTTCTATACTGTAACTATGAAAAAATATTGGCTTTATAAAAAGTTATTCGTAATCTGGTGTGGAACCAAGTAACAGCGATAAACAAGGCATTTGAGTTTAAAAGTTTTTTTTTTAATGTCAAAATCTAAAGAGGTTTCTGCAGGTTGTGACCCACGGTTCTGTATCTCATAGCACAGGTGCAACAGTGATCAGCGACCCCCTGCAGCAGCACCGCCAGCACCCCTCTTCCGCACGCTCCCCCCCGGTGTCGCAGACCCCGCCCTCGCCGACACGGACGGCAGCCTAGAAACAGGCGGCGGTGGCGTGGGGGGCGGAGGGGAGCTGGGCCGCTGCAGATGACCACCGCCTCCCCCCCCTTCCTGGAATCCCACCTTTCACTCTGTAAAAGACTTTTGAACACAATCATTTTGTGGCGTCTCCAAGGTAAGAGCGTTTTCCAACCTAAGTATGCGTAAAGCTTTGATGAGCTGTCATGTAAATGTCATGTGACTTTCTACACATTTTACACTAGTCGGATCCTTTCATTGACATGTTTAGACAATATAAGGACCAGGTGGACCTAACATGTGCAAGTGTTGCATGTTTCAGTGCTTGGTTTAAGGATGCTTTTGTGCAAGCTTTGGGAGGTTTGAGAGGAAAAAAACGCAAGTGATATTTGACTGTGTATGAGAACGTAAGGGGGGGGGGGGGACATCCTGTTATTAGTAACTTAACACTGTGTGTTCACGGTGTCCTCTTAAAAAAAAAAACACACAAAAAAAATAGGCCACAGCCTTTTAGTTTTGTTGCCTGCAGTTGAAAAGAAGCCGCATGTAAACTAAAACAGCAGCACAAAAAGATAAAAAAAAAAATCATATGCAATAATGTCCTTTTGAGTTTTTGTATCCAAGAGAAAAAGTGCCTGTTGTACTGTAACAAGTCATTCATGTTGTTTTTAACGGGTGGATTTAGACAACCGCGACTGTGGCACGACGCCGCCTCCTTTTCTACTTCAGTTTGACCCCTGAGGGACACCATCCGTGTATGACACCAGGCAGTTTCATCAAGGTCGTTCATCAAAGTTATGAATATCCATTTCTAAGCTCGACTAAATCAGCATTATATATATATATTGAGTTTTTTCGCTGATACGACACTAGATGATCACGAACGCATGAGGGAGCAAGCTGACAGCGTGTTTGTGTAGTCGGATTCAAACAAAGCAGGTCGTGACAAGCCAAGCGGCATCTAACGTGGCGTTAATGACATTCTGTCATATTAGTCAAGATAGTTTTTGTTGCTTTGTCTGCCTACTGCAGTTTGTAGTTTCATGATTCTTAATTCTTTTCAATCTTGCAGCAAACGAGCCGGCATTGTAGCTGTAGCCTGGGATTC